>NW_015629495.1:16358-65633 GCF_001515625.1 Sinocyclocheilus rhinocerous
AGAGCTGCTCCATTGCAGCGGATTTGTACTGTAATCACGTGCTTTGCTGTAATAATGCAGGGAACCACTTGTTATAAATCTCCTAACTGTGATATTTTCAGAAATAGAAGTCGCGTTTTTTTTTTCATCTGAAACGTGCTGCGATTTATATTCCAAAGCCACTCATATAATGCAGAAACACTCAAGCAAGCAAAACACGCGCAACGCCTGCACGTGTTTGTACTGATGCAGAATAGTACAGTCTAGCGCATTTCACACAGGCTGCTAGATTCACTTTTCGCCAGAAAGTCGTGTATGCCTAAGGTTGAAAATAAATGATGTTTATAGTGAATGCCCCTATGAATGGTTTTCGTTTTAATTCAAATGATGCGTGTGCTAAGTGAGTGAACATCAAAGATCACACAACAGAAGTGCGCTCTCTCTCTCTCTCTCTGTCTCTCTCCCTACCGTTAAGTAACTTGTGCACTGTTTTACTTACTTGTTTTTGACATATCCGACCGAACTACAAACTTTCCAGTGATGTCTGTGAGAAAGATATATTCACTCGACAAGCTCGCGCATCTGCGCCGCCGCGTGCTCAATCCACTCAGCGTGCTTTGTTTATCAGCTCGCGCACATCAGCTATACAGGCATTAATACTGAATGTTTAACGTTATATTCATTGCATACATATACTTCGTAGTAGACACCCTTAACTCCATTCTGCTGTCTGTTGTTCTGTTGTCGGTGTTTCTTTGTCTGAATATGGTGCTTATCACATGCTGTGTGGTATCGGCGTTTGGTATAGGGGCATTTTAACAAGTACGAGTACAGGAGCTGAGTATCGGGCCTGATACCAATATCGGTATCGGTGCATCCCTACATGTAACCCAATCCAACCCCTGCCCCTAAACCTACCATTTGTCAATAAAACACAATATATAACAGGCAGATACAACTACAGTCATAATTTATTCAAAAAGTATTAATATTTCAAGTCTTCCGAGGCAAAACGATTGATTTGTGAGAGGAATAGACGTCTCCAAACTGTCTGGTTATGTACTTGATCAAATATTGATTTTGGATCATTTTTAACCAAAAAAAGTTACAGACTGCAGCTTTAATAATGGTCATGTGCTCCCCTTGCCCTGCCTCCTTGGCTGTGTTCCACTTCACTTTCTATGCCCTTTTCTTGCTGACTTCCCTCCGTCTCGTTGACTCAGATGAACGTCATTACGTCTAGTGGCAGGGGGATTCCACTGTGTGGAAGTGCTTAGGGAATTTCAGAAGTGTGTGTCAAAAATTTTTATTGGATTGCACCCCTTGTTTTTCTGTACCACATGTTGTTTAGTCTTTGCCTAGTCCTCATTGTGCTTACCTGGGGCCTCATGTATAAAACTTTACATAGATTTCATCCTAAATGTGTGCGTATGCACAAAAGCTGGATTTTGCGTACGTACAAAAGTTTTCAGATTTATGCGTACACCAGAACCTGCGAAAAATTCCCTTTGTAATACCCAGTCAGCGGAAGATTGTGCGTCCATGAATCTCCACCCCATCTCCTCCCCGAAATAGCCATATATGGAGCTTACAACGCCTAGTTTTAATAAGCATAACGTCATCTGCATATAATTTCCTTGCATATTCCATCCACGTGACACCATGTTTAATGCAGTTAAGGGTACAATACGTAAGGAAAATATGAGATATATACTATAAATGCTTTTTGAGACATCACATTGCTATTCAAATTTATGCAATTCTGCCTATAAAGTAAACATATATTTTAGAATGTAGGAAAGGAGTTATCATTAGGCTACTGTCTGTGCGCGACACCCGTGAACAGAGGTTCTAGAGTACTGTCATCAAATCTGTTCAAACCAGCCAATGGACTGTTTGATCAACGAGTGCATCCTTATGTCTGTCGTTACCGCCTATGTTCCAAAGCATCAGACGGATCAAGTTCACATCAGTGATCATTATTCACGCAAAAGTATTTTCTCGAAAGTGTCATATTTAATCTAAATGTGTATGTCAAATGTAAAACAGACTTTAAAATCATCCTGTTTGCTTCATTATTTTGCTCACTCCAGTAAAAGAGTGCATACGCATTGTCTAGAGCAGTGTTTCCCAACCGGGGTGCCGTCTGTCGAGAGCAGGGGTGCCGTGTAAAATTACGGTCTAACAAGCATAAACGTTGTGTACGCACAAAATGGGCATGGAAATGTGCGTACGCAACGTTTATACATCAGGCCCCTGTTCCTCATGTGCTATCATCCATATTTACTGTACCCTCTACAATCATGTTCTTGCCAGATTGTTTTGTACTTCATGTGGTTTGCCTTGTTCCGTTTTTTTTCTAGTGATTAGCTTTAGTCTTGTTGCACTTTGTCTTTTCCAGCATAATGCCCAGTCCTCAGTGACTCTCTGTCCTGCTCTGTCCAACTCTGCCCAGTTTGAAGTTTCTCTGGTCAGCACCTACACTCATCTGCCCCACCCTGGTCTCTGCCTCCTGCATGGTTCTGACTCCCAGTCTGTTCCAAGCCCCCTGGTACCCACTGGCACTATCTAGCCCATTGGTAAGGCAAGGTTGTCTGCTTCTCACGAAAATGCACTTCGATACGCCTCATAACTTGTGGAAGTCTATGATTATTGGGGCACTTTGTGGTCAAAAGCAGCAAACTTATTTACCATAGAAATGGTGATGGTAAACACAACAACAAAAGATTTACAGATGGTACTCAACTAGAGTATGTTTTAGTACAGGTGCTGTAGCCACTTTATTTTTAACTTAACTGGAAATGGCTGAGACTGGAAGCTTTGCCATTTATTTTGCCTGTGTGTTATGCTGCTTGATATTATGCTGAATGGTTCGTTTTTACTTCTCTGGTGGGATGCTGAGATAATGTTGAGCGAGAATGAACTGAGGAGGCAGTGGGCTGCCTCTCTCACGATGAGGGATCATCTGCTGGAATGCAGCCATCCACCAAACAGACCTTCACCACTGATTGGACTACATCACCAAACAGCCCTGACAGAGAAATGGGCACATTCAGCAAAAAGGCCTTATCACTGTGTGTGATGTCTGTCAGTTTAAGCAACAGATAACGTTCTTCTGCCACAATGTCTGCCATGATACATCCCATAGAGTAAGCTTTATGCTTGTTAGACCTCAGTGCCAAGTCAGGAGCTCTTAGTAGCTCACAAACAGCCTTGTCATCTGATTTAGTGCGCTCACCAAAGTCCCCCACAAAATGAGCCTGGCAAGCCAGCAAAGCAGCCAGCGTGTGCAAGGCCGAGGGCGCATGACCAGAACCCAAATACGTCTTATTCAATAATGAAAAGGTCAGTCTACATGGCTTAGAAGGAGTGGGCCTGTATTTCCATGTAGTTGCCAATGCAGGGGATAAAATGGGGCAAAACTGTTTCATGGCAAAGTCAAAAAAGTATATTTTTTATTAATAAATAAAGGACAGAAACCACTAATAAAAGAACAACCTTCAGGAGAGCAACCAGTCTTGCTTAAGAAACGAACCTTTAACCAAGCCCTGCTCTCGGTTGCTGAAGCCCTAAGACTAGCAAGAGTGGCTTCCAAATTTGCAATACTTATCTTTCTGGATCTCTCTGCTGCTTTTGACATGGATAACCACCAGATTCTTTGTCAACCCTATTGGCAAAGGGCATCTCAGGAACCGCACTCCAGTGGTTTGAGTCTTACCTCTCAGATAGTTCCTTCAAGGTATCTTGGAGAGGTGAGGTGTCCAAGTCGCAACATCTAGCTACTGGGGTGCCTCGGGGCTCAGTTTCTGGACCACTTCTCTTCTCTGTCTACATGGTATCACTAGGTTCTGTCATTCAGTAACATGGCTTTTCATATCACTACTTCTCATTCCATCCTGATGATCCTCAACCTTGCCAAGACAGAACTGCTTGTGGTTTCAGCCAACCTAACACTTCATCACAATTTCTCCATCCAGCAAAGTGCATCAAACATAACACCTTCCAGGACGGCCAGAAACCTTGGAGTTGCGTTATAAAACATTAGGAAGATTGGGCCCTTTCTATCTGAACATGCTACATAACTCTTTGTTCAAGCTCTTGTCTTGTCCAGGCTGGACTATTGCAATGCTCTCTTGGCACGTCTTTCAATCAGTTCTATCCAGGGGCGTAGGCCGCCCACTCTGATGAATACCCCCCACCCCACCCCACCTCAGTTTATTAGCCTATACAAATATAATATTTGTTAAATAATTATTGTTTAATCTATTTTAACACAATTACAAAACTATTATAACATCTCAAATAACAAAAATAAATAAAATATGTTTTTGTCTAATTCTTTATTAGTTTGACTGACCGCTGTGTTAGGCAATTAGGTGTTATCCAGGCTGTTTCGGGCATGTCGTGCCTGTGAATTTGTGCGTGTTCACCTACAGTATTCAATTAGCCTTTAATTTGCAGTTGTATGTTAGAAAAACAGCAGCAATGCATAATTCTGTAAAACTGACTTTTAAAAACTTGCACTAACGTGGAAGAGAACCCGTCCATCAGCCCACAAGTAGGTAAGACTTTCAGTTCCAAGCGCAGGCTGATCTGGTTCATTCTGTAAAGCCGGTCCAAGAACCGTCAGGCCAATTATGAATGTCATTTGGGCACCTGTTTCCGAATATGTAGTTCTATTAATTTAAATAATGAATTAACAAATAAAAAAATCACAAACATGACCTTTCTGAATAACTAATTTTATACACTTTAGTTAGCCTATATATACAATATATTTGAGGTATTATGATGAGGAAATACAGTGCCTTGAATAGGCAAGGCTACATTTACTATGATGAAATGAAAATTTAAATCTACAAATAATATTTTAAATGAATTCTGTTTCAGAATAAATAAAGCTGTATTTAATTTTCCTATTAACTGCTACTCAGGGTTTGTATGTGGACAGGTTGTAACTCTTGTATGTCGATGTATGACTTAAGTGACACTGATACATGATCATGTCTGTGTTTTGTATTGGTATTAGTTGAGCAGACGTGCATTAGTGACCTGGCGTGAGAGATTCTTTCTACACAGTTTCACAGTATTTTTAAACTACCGTTGTTGTAATCTGCAAAAGTATTTAGGGATTGGGGCTATTGTGAATGATTTTATACTATGTTGACAATGGAAATGTTGGTGACAGTGACGGAGATGTGGTAGTTTTACTTTGTGTGTCTTCCCCTGCATTCTACGGTTTATTTTTCAATAGGATCAAAGAAAAGAAGTGTGAAATGACCTGAATATTGAGTCCAACTCTGTCCGTTAGTTACAAGTGCCCGCTCACTTTTGCCCAGGCCTGCCCAAAAATAAAATTCTGCCTACGCCACTGGTTCTATCAAACCTCTGCAGCTAATCCAGAATGTGGCCGCAAGATTAGTCATTAACGAGCCGAAAAGAGCATGTCACACCAATTTGCACTGGCTACCAATACCTGCTCGCATGAAATCCAAGGCATTGATGTCTGCCTAAGAAAAAACCACTGGCTCTGCACCCCTTTATCTAAATTCATTACTTCAGACTTATGTGTCCTCCAGAAACTTGCATTCTGCATGTGAACAGTGCATTGTAGTGCCATCCCAAAGAGGCACAAAATCACTTTCATGGACTTTTAGCTTAACTGTTTCCTGCTGGTAGAATGACCTGCCCAACTCAAACCAAACAGTTGAGTCTTAAGCATCTTCCATTCTACACTTGACCCTCTAACACTAGAACTCTATTCTATTGCTATTCTATCTACTTGTTTTCTTTTTATTTATAAAAAAAAAAAAAAAAAAAAAAATTGACACTAACTGTTATGTCCTGTGTATAAATGTGTTTGGGTATGTATTTTACTCTGTATGAGTATTGTGTTTGCCAGTGTGTTCTCTCTCTCTTCCTCACTCTGCTTGCCTTGCAGTTAATTAGCCACACCTGATGCTTGTAAGGAGTGTGCTGCTACAAAAGAGCAGAGTGAACACTGCTTGAGGAGGTTCACTTCTCCCCTGCACCAGACTCGTGTGTTCCAGATAACTAAGTGTAGACTTTTGAGTGTTGGTCTTCTTTGTACTGCAATTAGTTTGCACACATTGTAGCTTGTGTGTTCTTTGGTGTGAAAACAGTGTTGTAGCCCTTTTGCTATCAGGTAATGATCCTTTTCTTTCTTTCTACAATTTGTGTCCGTGCTAAAAACTATTGTATCCTTCTAATACTTTTCTTTTGAAAAATGTTCATCCCTGTTTTTGGTTAGTAAGGAAGTAGAGGGAAGCTTATGTTGTTTATTTCTTTTCTTTTACCTCTATAGGTCATTTAGTTCTCCTCCCAGTAGCAAGTAACTTTTTTTTGTTTGTTGTTTTGGCTAATGGCCTCTGTTGAAGATTAATTGTTTCCACCTTCTTTAAAACAAATAAACAATTTTTATTTGCTATAACAAGTGGTTGTCACATTTCCGGGGCAGAGGATTGAAGGGAATCCTCCATGTTCTCTATTTGTTTTTCCTTTTGGTTAATTTTTAACTGTTCCCTCCTCTCCCAACCCTAGACTGGGAGAAGTTGTAACACTAACACTATTCTATTCTATCTACTTGTGCTCTTTTTAATTACTATGAAAATAATAACAACTTCTAATGTTTTAAATAACATTAACTCTATCTTTTCATTTATTACCTTGCTATGTGCAGTGCATAAGACTAAGTAGGACTTGTCACAACACATACATTGTTGCTCTTTTGTTGATTTTGATTGCTTCTATTGTCCTCATTTGTAAGTCGCTTTAGATAAAAGCGTCTGCTAAATGAGTAAATGTAATAGATAATATACTACATATTTTACAGTAACACATTGGCTCATAAGTTTACAGTGTGGGTTTTGAAATTCAGTTATCAGCGATGTGAATGCACTTTTTTTTTTTTTTTGGAAGATAGATGGATCAATTTTCATGCTGCCACTTAGTCATGGGAGAGATAAGCAGTTGACTTTTGCTAACTCAATTTCATTCCTACAGGACTTAGGCCAAGTCCCCAAGCCACATGTCATTGCTCAGAGATCACAGCACAAAATGAAAATAGAGAATTTTCTATCTGTGCTCTTTTTAATTACTATGAAAATAATAACAACTTCTAATGTTTTAAATAACATTAACTCTATCTTTTCATTTATTACCTTGCTATGTGCAGTGTGCATAAGACTAAGCAGGACTTGTCACAACACATACATTGTTGCTCTTTTGTTGATTTTGATTGCTTCTATTGTCCTCATTTGTAAGTCGCTTTAGATAAAAGCGTCTGCTAAATGAGTAAATATAATAGATAATATACTACATATTTTACAGTAACACATTGGCTCATAAGTTTACAGTGTGGGTTTTGAAATTCAGTTATCAGCGATGTGAATGCCCTTTTTTTTTTTTTTTGGAAGATAGATGGATCAATTTTCATGCTGCCACTTAGTCATGGGAGAGATAAGCAGTTGACTTTTGCTAACTCAATTTCATTACTACAGGACTTAGGCCAAGTCCCCAAGCCACATGTCATTGCTCAGAGATCACAGCACACAATGAAAATAGAGAAAAACTCACATACATGTCAGCAACTGACAAACACCAATGCATGCCAGCTCTCCCCAAGTGCTAATCTTACTTAGGTACTCTCATGGTGGACATAACATATACCAAGTTTGTTATAATCAGGGTGTGATTTGAGGGGGGATTTTTGATCAAGAATGTCATTAATGAACTTTTAATGTAGAAATTTAGACAGTGTAGACAAAGTGTAATGGCAACACTGTTAATTAAGCGTTTTCCCTCAATAAACTCCTAAACTCCTACTCCTGCTGCTAATCGATAGTAAGTTAGGTAGTTGGTAATAAGGTATGTTTAAGTATTGGGTAGGGTTAAGGGATCTAGAATATGGTCATGCAGAATAAGGCATTAATACTGTATGTGCTTCATAAGTACTAATAAACAGCCAGTATGCGGTAACACTTTATTTTAAGGTGTCCTTGTTACATATGTTACATGTACTTACTATTATAATAACAATTAACTATGCATAATTACATGCAAGTAACCCTAAGCCAAACCCTAACCATATAGTAAGTACATGTAGTTAATAAATATTACTCAGTACTTAAATGTATAATTACACTGTAACGCGGACACCTTAAAATAAAGTGTAACTGTATAGTAGTAATATACATGCTAAAAAGCACACTAATAATAATGAATAGTAAATGATAATGGTAAAAATACAGAAAATAATTATTTTAACTGAATTAACTAAATTAAATGTTTTTAAGAGTTAATTTATTGGCTAAAATGTAACAATTTACAAGCCACATGAGGTATTAAGTAAGTTGTCAAACATTTTGAACACATTTCTGCCATCTATCCTGACAAATATGTATTTTCATTCCATCTTAGTCCAGGATAAGTCTTAGTGTCACGCATGTTTTACTAGCTTGCTTGCAACACTGAGAATAAAATCTCTAACGCAAGATAAAATGACTCTAATGTTTTACTGTCACGAAAGAGTGGTGGCAGCATTGCACTGATTATAGACGATCTCACCTTATGTCCAGGACGGCAAAAACTGTTGAACTGCCCTTTATAAATAAATACTAATTAGTGACTATTATCTATTATCCTCATAAAATAAATGAAAATCCTTTCTGATATTTTTTTGATCTGTCAAGACCATTAATAATAGTTTACGTATTCTTTTCTCTTTATTTCACTCTTCTTCTGTCCATATTCACTGTTGTTGTCGTTGTTGTTGTTTTCTACACACAAGTGTCAATGTGCAATTAATCTACAATGACACGCTCAATCAACCTGCGTTAAAATTCCTGATGTGGCCCCCTGATGTGGGGCCAATTGTGTGGGAAAACCACAAACAAAACAGCAGTAAAAATGTGTATATTTGGTCACACTTTATATTAGGTGGACTTAACTACTATGTACTTAACATCAAAAAATGTACTTATTGTGTTCATATTGTATTGCAAAACACTTCTGCTGCTATTGAGGTGGGATACGTGTCAGGTTAGGGACAGGTTTGGTGGTATGGGTTGGTTTAAGGGTGGGTTAAGGTGTAAAGGATGGGTCAACTGTAATTATAAATGTAATTACATAAATTAATTACAGATGTGATTACATATAGGTATTTTTAAAAATATAAGTACAATGTAAAAACATGTATGTACACAATAAGTGCATTGTACCACATGATTAATTTAAATGTAAGTACATAGTAGTTAAGGCCACCTAATATAAAGTGGGACCGTATATTTTAACATTTAAAATACCAGGAACAGACACATTGCTGTAGAAGAACAACACAACTGTTGAGGTGAAAGTGAGGACAAACACAGTCAGAAAGAAAAGTAATAATAACGAGATGACTAACCTAACCCACCTGAGCTCGGTTCGCACGGGTCTATGTCCTCATCGTCACTGGGGCACTCGGCAGATGCCACCAACAAGTCATCAGTAGTCTGGAAAACAGATGGTATGGGAAAGAGTGGATGAACTAAAGAAGAACTGCACACAGAATGAAAAACATAGGGGGAAAAAAAAGAGAAATGGGAAACTGAGCTTAATTGAATGGGCTTACAAAGCATTAGATTGAGACTCTTTAGCTGTGAAAAGTGTAACAATAAACAAACAGATTATTATAACAGATTACAGACATCCTGACTATCAACATCAATGTGAATAACTGTGCTACACTTGCTGGGAGGGAATTAAACAAACACATTTTTATTTCTGAATCCACTTTCCATTTTTTGAAACAGACAT
This sequence comes from Sinocyclocheilus rhinocerous, assembly GCF_001515625.1. Taxonomy (NCBI): domain Eukaryota; kingdom Metazoa; phylum Chordata; class Actinopteri; order Cypriniformes; family Cyprinidae; genus Sinocyclocheilus; species Sinocyclocheilus rhinocerous. Next base: position 26,154 of record NW_015629495.1, read on the forward strand.
TTTTCATGTTACACAAAGATTACACATAACCATTATTTGGTTACTAGCAAGCTACTTTGAAATTGAAAAGTTTATGAAAAAAGAAATGGTGCGATATCCAACCTGGTCTCATGGCAAAAACGTACCTGGGGACACTTTTTCGCGAGACGCGAAATACGTACCAATAAGTACATAATCACTGCAGTTTCCAAAATAAATGAACACTAGAGGCAGTAAAACTCCTTTTATTCCTTTTCACACAAATTTACAGAGTTTCGATTAATAAAGCGGAATTTTCGCACAATTACTTGACGAATATTACGTTATGACTTCAAAACAATTTTAATATGCTGGGAGATTTGAAAACTGATGCTTTTGAATGTTAGCATCGAACATTCATATCTATAGGTTTTCACCGACGTTAGGTTTGTTCGGTAGCTCACGGAATACGGAGATGTACTTGAGAAGTGAGGAGCTCCGGTTCGAATCCCGTGTAACTACGGTTCGACAAAACAGTTCAAATCTGCATATAAGGAAGTTCAAATGGCACGGTTGCATCAACAAATGCATTTTAGGGTTGGGTTTGGTGTAGGCCAATATGTACCTGAAGCAACGTTATAAAAACGTGCCAGGGTTCACGTATTGAACCCGTGTTTTAGAGCCCGTGTTTTAGTTTATTAGTGTAAACGGCCTTGATAATTAAATGTAATACTTTGTGCATTGCCTTCAGGTTATTGGCTCTTTGACTGTGAGCAGTTCCAATTGGCTTTTATTACTTATTATTATAGCTTATATCAGTACTGCTGCAATTTTGTGCGAGGGTAGTTTTTTCTACTTTTACCCAGGTTACATACGATGCACCAGGACCACAATATCAGCAATTATGCACAAAAGTATTTACAGGTAATTGTACTCGTACTTGCATTAACACTAAAAACATCATGAATATTGCTGCAAAACAATACAAAAAAGACTGCAAATATTGCCACAATTTTAGAGAAACTCAGTAGCACATTCAGTAGTTTTGGGCCATAAAAATCAGAAAAAAGTCCAGCGAAATACTGATGGGACAGGTGGAACAAAGAAATGGAAAGGAAAGGGTGGAGGTCAACTAAAGGAACGAGTGGAGTTTTCTAACCTGCTGGGGTTCGCTTGCTGTGCTCGGTTTGATCTTGTGGTTGGAGGTGGTTGTGGTAGTGATCTCCATGACTGAGGTAGAGGTTTCAGAGCGAGAAACCGTAGCGCTGGACTGTGGTGATATGGAGGACGACTGCACCTCCCCAACCAACCTCACGCTGCCTTCGATGCGGATGTTGGGGTCTCCTTCCACGGCCATGTTAAAAACCTTCAAACCGTTGTAATAGAAACCAGACATTTGGCCCTGGAAGGCACGGCTGTGGTCTCTTTCCCAGCCCCCGATCTGGATGGTCATTTGGCTGTTGAAGATTGTGAGCTGACGGCCTGCGGGAGAACAAAGTTAATGCAATACAAAAAAACTTAGTGCAGACTGAAGAGAAACATACGTGAGGGAGAGTGATGGAAATAATCACGCCTGAGGAAAAGACGGATTATTCAGGTACTGGGGAATGTAAATGCCTGGCGATTTATCATGGCTGTAATGAAGGGATGCTTATGAAACACAAATAATGAAAAATAAAAGATAACAAAACAGTGGTTTAAACTGTGGCACTTTGCTAAAAGGCCTCTTTAACACTACCAATTATCAACAACTAGTTTAATTCCAAATGAAGTTTTGCAAAGCTAATCATTACTGATTCAAGTAAAAGTAATTTTTTTTTTTTGTCTGTTGTCATGGAGTTAAAAGCATTTCCATGGCAGATGTTTACAGCTAACAGTCAATCTGAAGGCAGCTTAATAACTTTATACACTTAAAAAAATGTATCTGATATTAATGTGATGTAGGTATGCAGTATAATGATCAGAGTATGTACTATAAATATAACAATAACAACCATGTCTGCCTTTTAGCAAGATGAGTTGGATTGGATGCAAATGTAAACAGGGTGGTCATGAAACAAAGGAAGACTGAAAAATAATTCAATTAAAATCAACAAGAAAAACAGTTGTGTATTTCATTTAAAAGATGAAATGATTATTCATGCACTTCAAAGTTTTTTTTTTTTTTTTCAGTGGATGTTTTGTCATTTTCTTAGCTACACGTAAATTTTTCTTAAAGGGACTCAAATGACAATTAATATTTGTTAAACGTTATTTAAATATTATCGATTATTATATTTGTAATTATTACTATGATTATTAAATATTATCTAGTTATTATGGCTGTCTTTGTATTAATATGACAAAAAGGTACACAAATGTTCACATTTACACATGTTACAATTTGTAAATTCATTATATTAACACAATTATCATTTTAATTTGGACATTTTGATTTTATGATTTAAAAGTTTAAATTACATTAAAAATGCGTTTTAACAAGCTTATTCAAACTTACATCTACAGTCCCTTTAACCAAAATTTATGACATAAATTAGTTAATACAAATCAGTACATTAATAAATAACTACAGTTATTACAGTTATTACAAGCTACATTTATCTATTTAAAATTCATCCTTTAATTTAACTATTTAAAATGTTTCAATTATTGCTTTATTTCACATTTAAAATATACTATTTAAAACTTATTCATTAAGTTTTATCAGTGTTTTTACCTTTGTCGAGTAGCCAATCATCAACTACTCGACCGAGTCGATATGGAATTCGCTGTCTAGCGATCGCCAGCCGTTCACTATCAATGTTTCCTTTAAAGTTTAAAGAGACATTTCATTGGTTACAATCCAAAATCAATGGGGAACTTTAAAACTTATTATTCGAGCTGTTAAAATGAAAAAAAATTTAATCTTATATTAGATATATTACACTCAATTTCAGTTTATATACTGCGTGCATTTTCAGTTTAGTGAATTTTATGCCTGTTTATAAACCCAATGCAGAATTTATACAAACATAAGAGATCTTATATAATTGCAATTTACACCAATAATCCTGTTTGCAAAAGTTTACATTACCTTGATTCCTAATATAGTGTACTGCCTTCTTGATCATCAATTATTGTTTGCACCTTTTGTAATAGTTGAGTCCCTCAAACATAAGTGTGAAAAGCTGGATATCAACATCATGCAGTAACTGTTGGAATAATTCAATTATGCAGACGATGTTGAAAATCCAAAGAGTGAGCAGTGACTGGAAAATTTTCCATAAGAACAGCAGGCAGCGTCACTACTCTAGATAAAGCAGGAACTGCCACAAAACATATAAACAGGAAGATACACAATATATCAAAAACCAAGGGGACGTAAACTGAGCAGGATAATGTGTGTATTTTTTTTTTATTTGTATTTTTTTTTATGTAGACATATGTTATGTGAAATCACTAAGTCAGGGCAGTCCTAAATAAATAATGCTATTTTTATGATCTCTTTTTATTGTTAACATGGTAAACAATTATTGTACACTTACACACATTCTGTGCACATTAAAGATAAATTACCAGCATATGAAAATAGGGTTTGTGAAACAAAGGACTACCAATAAGCACAATCAAATGTTGTACTCCAGAATAAAGCTATGTAATTTGTTTCCATCTTCTCTCTTTCACTTTCATTCAGTTCATCTTTTTAATATTAATAATACACGATAAAAAGTCTATTTTACATTACTTTTTGTATTCGTATCTTAACAAATTAACATATTCCTGTTATAATTTTTCAAACACATAGTCACATTATGCTACTAATGCAAAAATCATGATACTGTAAAATATAAGATACTATCAAGAATAGCAGTTTCAATCAACGTGGTGTCAATAGATGATGCTATGGGAACTTCCCCAAGGGGTAACAATTATATAATTTGTATATAAAATTATATAATATAGAATCACTCCAATTCATTGGTTGACGCCGATAACATCGCTCTCTGAGGCATTGTGTCACTCTCGTTCTGCATCTGCCGTATGGCGGGTGGACAGTGCCATGGATAACCTACCAAAGGAGACAGTTGTGTACTTTTACATTAGAGAAGGGATACGTCTCCACCACAGACGTGTACGCCGTTGAAGTACGTCTCTGCATTACACTTTTCATCTAAATAATATATCATCAGCAGTGCTGCGATTTTACCAAGTATTATACAGTAATAAAAATTTTAGATGAACACGTTTATTTATAAGCCAGTAATATAATTAGTAATAATAAGTAATATTTTAAGTATATTTTGATGCTTATAGTCTTGTATTTTATTTTACTTAAAGGGATGAATTCACTGAATTAAAAAAAAATGATCAACACTAGTAATATTTATAATACATATCATGTACTGTATTTATCCATTTTTGGAACAACCACTCTGTCAGTTTAGTTGTTTATCAATTTATTTTCTGGTATCTTTTTTCCCATTTTAATTTATATTGACTCAGTATTTTGCTGTTTTCAAATATCACTTGAAGGCACTGTTCGTACTCGGCTTGCTCATGGAATAAAGCTAAAAATGAAAAATTTACACTGCTTTATTGAATATTGTGGGAAGTGGTCTTAAAGCTCTTAAAGCCATCATAACTCACTGAATCACAAGTTTTAGATTGTGAGAAAACTAGATCAATGAAAAAAAATACTAAAGATATAAATCAAAGTACACTTTCTTATTATGATCCAACCGTTTTGATGACTAGACACAATGTTTTTTAAATAGTTATTAAATATTCCAACATGAATAAATCAGAGGTTGCAGTCCTGTGCCGTTTTAGTTCGTAACTTCACGAAACATCTAGAAAAATCGCACATTTTTTTTTTCCAGAAAATTCTTCCGATTAAAAAGATCCCAAATTTACCATAATCTGTCGATCAGGGGTGTGTTTCCCATACAACAACATAACTCACTGATTAACCACCATAGTACGATGCATTGTTGTGGAAACTAACTAGCCAGTCATGACTGTTTCCTGAACATGGTCGCATATCCGTCATTTGAACCACATTAGTTCAACAATTTAGGGCTGTTTTTAGTGACGTGGAGTATGGTGGAGTAATAACTTCTGCTAATTAATTGATTCGAGATTTCTGAGATGCTGCTGTATTGAACATGGCACCTGATGACTAATTTACTATGTTTTGTTCCCTGTCATTTTGCTTTATTTGATGTTTGATTTATGGCGGGTTTCCTCTTACGTCATACTCCGGGGTTCCCTTCAACTCTTTGGTAATCCCCCCACTCTTCAAAAATTCCCTGTCATCTTTATTTGATGTTTGATTTATGGCGGGTTTCCTCTTACGTCATACTCCGGGGTTCCCTTCAACTCTTTGGTAATCCCCCCACTCTTCAAAAATGGCGCTTATTGAGGACGCGCTAAAATTTATCGTATATATATATATTTAAATGGAATTGAAGATATAGATTGTACTGCATGTTAGCTTGCTTATTGTGCCCAAAAGCATAATTTATTTAAGTCCATATGTCTTACTAACAAGAAACTATGCTTCTAACCACAGGTGGAGAGCTGTAGTTCCTACCACGTAAGTTTGCGACGTTGTTCGTGAATGTTCGTTTGAACTGTGGTTTCGGGAAACACCAAATCGATGAACTATGCGGGTAATGACGGAACTTGCGACCATAGTTGGGTAATAATGCTTTTGGGAAACGCACCCCAGATCGATAGATATTCCTCATATAGCATAACACATTAAACCAGACGGGCACATGTGGCGCAGCAAAGAAAAACAGCGCTATGCTTCACGTTGCGTTTTTACTCGTAACTTCACGAAACATGCATACAATTGGATGTCATTATTTTCAGAAAATTATCCCGATTAAAATAAGCCCAGAGTTACCATAATCTGCCAATGAGATCCAAAGATATTGCTCATAGTGCTATAACACATAAAACCCAACGGGCGCACTTCAGGCGTAGCAGGACAAACTGTAGTTTCGCTTTGCGCTTTTATTCATAACTTCATGAAAGATGCATAGATCGTTGACAATTGCACAACATTATTTTTAGACGATTAACAAGAGCCCCAAACTCATCATAATCCGTTCATTAGATCTAAAGATATTCCTTATATTATCCCATACATAAAACCATTAAATTAAAAAATATAGGTTACATTTTCATTCATAACTTCATGAAACATGCATGCATCGTGGAAAATGGCACGTCATTATTTTCTGAAAATTCTCCCAATTAAAATGATCATACTATAATCTGTCATTTAGATCTAAAGATATTCGTCATCAAGTTATAACACATAAAACCCCAAATGCGCACGTTGCAATATTCTCATGTTTTTTTTTACGCTTATCATATCATGAAACATGCTCCAATCGTGGAAAATGGCATATCATTATTTACAGCAGATTCTCACGATTGAAATGAGTCCAAAATCAAAACAATCCATTGCGTCTTTTGTGTGTAAATAATACCTAAACCCATGAATTGAAGAAATCAGTTAGAAAGCTCTATTGAACACTTGGCAAGCAGAATGTAAAACCTAGAATGTTTCGGTCTATTTTATCTTTTATATAACTTAAAAAAATAAAATAAAAAAATAGGTGTAATTTTAAAGCTTAGAAATTCAGCTTTCGAATGCATCCAACCATTATGATCAACTCCTAATCAGAGCTGCCTAGTTCCTCTAAACCGGAGTGTACCGTCGGCGGGAGCCCCCTAGCGAAGAAAAAAATTAATAATCATATTTTTCAAACTCTCTGCTTTGATCAACACAAAATAGGTGTCATTTGAAAGCTTGGAGTCTGACCTTTATGATGCATGTGGCCACTCCTAAGTAAATCAGTTAGAAAGCTCTATTGAACACTTGGCAAGCAGAATGTAAAACCTAGAATGTTTCTGTCTATTTTATCTTTTATATAACTTAAAAAAATAAAATAAAAAAATAGGTGTAATTTTAAAGCTTAGAAATTCAGCTTTCGAATGCATCCAACCATAATGATCAACTCCTAATCAGAGCTGCCTAGTTCCTCTAAACCGGAGTGTACCGCCAACGGGAGCCCCCTAGCGAAGAAAAAAATTAATAATCATATTTTTCAAACTCTCTGCTTTGATCAACACAAAATAGGTGTCATTTGAAAGCTTGGAGTCTGACCTTTATGATGCATGTGGCCACTCCTAAGTAGTGCCGAGTTATTTGCAGATAAATAGAAAAAATGTTTTCATAATTTATTATTATTGTATGGGGGTTTATCAGAGCAAACGGCATGGGTGTCTGGCCTGTGTTAGGTTACCATTGACATTGTCCATTGGACAATCGGGCAATAATGACCACAGACTGATGAGCAGCTGAAGTCTTGTTTAAAGCGAGATTGGGCAAAAATTTAGCTTGCAAAACTTTAACAATTAGTATCCTCTATTCACAAACAATTAAACATTGTAATTAAAAGGAAAGTTGATGTGACACAGTGTTAAACGTGCCTCTGTCCCAATTTACTTGTATTTACAGATTACAGTTTATTTGGTCAGTGAAAACATTGAAAATCTTTTCTTTGCACTTTTGTCAATCAAATAAAGATTAAATTGAATTAAGATTTTATTATAAGATCTTGATTTTAATGAATTTTACAAAATGTTTTTCTGATTTGGGGTTGTATTTACTCATGTCTAGATGTTTTATGTCTTATTGAGGTCTATAAAAGTTAAAACTGTAATGATGAATATACATTTCAAAGATTTCTATGCAGTCTAATTATATAAAACTATACTGTCAGTGCACCATAGTTATGCAAATGAAGTAGATCAATGCTTTTGTTTCAGTTCATAAGGATGGAAACCTATCGAAAAATAGTAGGCTTAAAATATTCCTTATCCTGTGGCTCCATCTAGTTTACAACATTAATAGCACAGCCTTCATCTTTCAGTTAAAATGGCTGATTAGCGTCCCAAACATTATAAATTCATGAAACTAGCATCTTTGCTCAGAACGACTTTGTTCTCCACGTCATTTAATGTTGAAGATCGAATATCTAATTCATATCTAATATAAATAAGTTTTTAACATAAAAACTTTATTTCTGTTAAAATGACACTCTTTTATGTCGAGATCACAAGGAAACAAGAAATAAAAATAATTCATGCAGAACTCATGCATAGCCTCTTAGGGTTTCCGTACTTTTTGTAGCATCCAAGCAAACAGAAGGGCCTTGACTAATAAACTGAACATTAATGTGCTGTACTTCACTCCAACACCAACTTAACAGCTAAACAGAAGTTATCAAACATGAAATATACTTTATTATGCAGAAATTGTTATGCACTATTGCCACTTTTTTAGGAAATAACTAAATAAAAGTAATAGCCTATAACAAATACATCTACTGTAATGCAAACTTTAAATTTCGTTTAAGGCGACGTACATGGAGATGACGTATGTATCAGGCGTCTTGTAATGCGACGCACCTAGTTCAGACGTACTTATCACACGTACATTTTTAAAAATTAATTTATCACGTATGCCGTCGTCATGGCGCCGCCTATGATTGGTTCCAACAGTGACGTCGCCGCGGGTCTGTCGTCCGCCCGCCCTATAAATCCCATTCAAAATTTGACATGGACCGACGGCGACGGAAGGATAGACTGCTCCTTCTCCTCCTGCTAAGCCTTAGAAAAGGCACGATCCACTCGCCATACTGCCGAGCAACGACAGGAGCACAGGAGTCACACCCTCACTCACACATCCATGATGCTGCGTTTGCAACAAGAGGTGCCCTCATTGTGCATGTTATGCTCCTCATGTTGAATCCCTTATGGCAGTAGTTCCCAAACATGTTCCAGTAGGCCCCCCAGCTCTGCATATTTTGAATTTTTTCAACCATTTTATGTAAAACTATTTTTAGAATGATATAATACACTGGTAACAATTTTAATTTAATTTAATACATTTTTTAATTCATTTTAGTATATAATCAATGTGAAGCTTAAAAGTAAGTTTGGGATCCAGCCAAAAACCAAGGTATTTCATTTGATCCACTCTATGGAAATACATGTCATCATTGCACAATATTGTTAGATTAACAGATTTTGATTTTAAACATATGCTTTGTACCAAAGACCATGGTATGAGATTTAGCTTTATTAAGTAATCATTTATTAGAATAGAGCCAATTTTGCAGAACATTAAAGTCAGACTGAAGTATATTTAGAATTTGAGACAAATAAGGCCTAGAAGTATAAATGACAGTATTGTCTGCATAAAGAAGAACAAAAGAGTGTGAAAGTATTTGTTACGTCCTGATAGTTAACCTGCGTGTTTTCTCTTTTTCCTCTTCCTCGCTCTGTCACTTTCTTAGGCTTCACCCCTTGGGACTGCTATTGGTTCAGAAAGTGGTCTGTCATTGTTAACATGTATGATGTTACTGGTTTTCTTTTATTCTTTTCTTTTGTTTGCCACCACTTGTGACTTTTTTCCCTGTGGGTTTATTACTTTATTTTGATTTATGAAAAATATTATATTATAATATATATAGAATAAATATTATAAATGTGTATATAGTTTTTTTTCTCTACTGTTATTTTGATATTTGTCTGTTATTATTATTGTTATTCCATGTTTTTTTTCTCTTTTCCCTTTAATTTGTAAAACAAACCCTTCTCTGGCAGTTTTGTGTTGCGTTCATCTTTTTGCCACCACCATTACAACAAATATTGATTGCAATCACAATGTTACTCCTTCTAATCCTATACCTAAAATCAAGAAGATGTAATAGTATTAAAGGAAGATTGTTAACAAAAATGGAAAAAAAGTGGACGCAATGCTGAGCCCTGAAGCACACCTCTTTCTTGAATAAACAACAGGTTTGGACAACCCTAGCTTAGGCCTTTCCATTCTGTTTGTGTTCCTTATTTGGGTCTATAGTTTTAGAAGGTTCAACAGGTTTCCTGTTTGAGCCGTTAGAGTCAGCCTCATAGGAGGACTCTTAAAAAAGGTTTTGTTATTGGCTCTGACAACTCTCAAAAGGATTGGAGAATTGATCTGTAAATTCTTCCTGTATGGATTTTGCTCTCACCCTGGTTTAGGTCTTATTGCAACCAAGGCTAGGATATCTACACAAGATTATTTCCACTTTATTTCACTCTCAAGTTGTCGTGTTGCAGTTTTCTCCTCTGCCCTTTGAGAGGCAAAGGATAGCAGGGGCATCGCAATGGAGGGAAAGGGGAACAAAGTGCATAGGGCCCAGAGCCCCAGAGACCCAATGAATATGATTTTGAGGGGGCCCCACATCAAAATCTGTGTAAGGGGCCCAGAACCCCTAGCTACACCAATGCTTTATAATATGGTGTATGCAGATTAAAAGGAACATCTCGCTTATGTATGTAAGCTTGGTTCCCTGAGTAGGAAACAAGATTTTGCAACATAGTTTGCCATACTCCTTAGTTTGTGCTACGACTGAGAAGTAATACAGAGAGTGCAGCCTTGACACAGTGCCTGACACAATGCCTCAGATGGTGATGTTAGCATTATCAGATAATAAATTGCCATGATTCTATATGGGCTTCAGATAACTGTCTTGTGGGGGGTGTTCACATAGCATTAGCTATGACATTTTGTCTCATTTTCTTATCCAAGGCTTTTTAAACGTGGCTATGTTGGTATCCAAGAGGCTTACTTAGAAATGTTAGGAACATGTTAGAAACAATACCAACAACATACTTAAGTTATTTCATGAAAAATGAATCAACCAGTTGATGCCTAAGACTAAAAAACATTTTTTTTTGTAAATGAAACAACCTAAGCTTAAGAGTAATGACAAAGTAACAGAGTGTCTATTTAGACTGAACATTCTCAGAACGGAAAGGGACAAAAGTTGTCACTGGGGCGGGGGCCCTTTCAAAAGGTAATTTTGCTCTGTAACATTTTTACTCCTAAAGGGTGCATATTAGTACCTTAATTGTACATATTAGCAACTAAAGTGAACATATTTGTACCCAAATGGCACATATTAATACCCTTTGAAAGGGTACTGCCCTTGTGACTTTTGTACAATATTTTCAGAGAGTGAATGGAAATAGCCCATCTTGTTGGCAGAGGCTATTTACACAAACTAAGAAATCCATCTGGTACCAGCTGCAGGGAGTAAGAATCGTCAACCAGCGACTCGCCAACCCAAGTTTGAATCTGCCTTTTTACAATCCCATTTGTCTATTTACTCTTAGTGCAAATAGCACCTAACTTCTGTTTGCAGTTAATGCACAGAAAATACAGTTATTTTATTTATAAATAGCATCTATAAATAGCATTATAAATAGTATTTGTGTTTATTTACTTTTAACACTTTTTGCACTTACTGCAAATAAACTCTAGCACCAATTATAAGTTTGAAAGTGATTAAATTCAAAATAGAAGTATTTGGAGAGGCTTTCTAGTTTGTACCACATGTCTAGCTAGATCAACAGTTCCAGAAAACTGGAAAAATTCCAACCCATTCTGCTTCTTTATTTTTAAGTGAACACTGAACAACTGATAAACTGCCAAGGACAGGGCCGTTTACTAGTGCATTGTGTCCACACAGAGCAGAACAGGATCAAAACAATTAAAGCCTTGACAGATCTTGGGCAGCACTTCCTCTACAGATGGATGGCAAGTATCGCAAAGGATTTTCATTATCTCTTCATGCCTGGAAGGCCAGACTTTCATCATTATTTTCTTCTTGCCAGCAACAATCAGCAGACACTTATATGTATAGATCTTTCACTGTTACACTGTCACTGTTTCAACCTATTTAGTTTTGTAAGGTGAACCTTGATGGACTTGTTGAAACTGAGAGAGAAAACTTGATTGAAAATGTCTTGCTATAGAAACAGTCTCATTACACCCGTGATGTGACACAAAAATCCTGCTGACACAATACCATTAAAAACAAACAAATACACAAAAACTTCTCATAATGTGGGTGTTGCCTGACTAGTTAAAAGACTGAAACTGAAAGTACACTTCCCTCGTCTGTGTTCCACTCCAGCTAACAGACTGTCTGCTGATGTCCTTGTGCGCAGCTAATTTTTGTGTTCTTGAGTGAGGAGAACAGAGCATGTACAAGTGATTTGAGTGCTTGAAAAGACGGTCCACTAGAACACATCTATCTACATTCACGGACAAAGGAATATATTTCAAAATGCTTGCACGCTCAACTGTGTGTGAGACAGAGGGGAACATTTCCAATTAAGTATACCCGAGTCTTTAGCCCATCTTTCCATTAAATTATGAACAACAAGTTAATTACATGGGAAAACTACAAGTGCTTCACCCAGTTAACTAACAGGTGTGCTAAGCAAAATTCAGATTTTTATGTTCATAGTAGAAAAATTCAATACAGACACAAACGTGCAGTATTCAGAAACAAATTCATGTCAACTAAACAATCATCTAGTAATGTTCCAGGCAGCTAAGGCAGGTGTTGTTGGGGTGTGAAGTGATGGTCTCACCTGTGGGGTAGCGCTCAATAACAGGTAGATCGTCCACCTGCAGTGTGGCGTTGCCGCCACTCCTTGTGAACTTCACTATATGGTACTTTCCATCATTTACAAACTTTGCTTTCTCCTCGATGTTGATGTCCTCTGTGCCCACATTAAATATAGCCGCAATGTAGCCATTTACCTGGAGGAAAAACAAAGAGAAACAGGTAGAAACTTGAGGTTGAATCTATGCCCTCTTGTACATAACTAATGATGAAGTCTGGATGGTTGAAATTAGCATTCAATATAGAAAATGAAATCATTATAACCATATCATATTAACAACTTGTACGGTTACTTGCATTGATTACTCATAAAATGTGGCCTGGTCTTCATCTAAGTCACAGTTATTGACAAACACTATCTAACTTACAAAAGCAAAATGCTTGCTGGAAAAGCAAGTGACTGAATCAGTAACAACCTCTACCAAATCTGTCCTGTAGCTGCACTTGCCCAACATGAAGGATGCATTTTAGACTATTCCTCGCTACAGCTTCTCTTGAGCTTGATGTCTGGAGCCGGTTTCACCAGCTGGACGTAAAAAAAAAAAAAAAAGTTGTGTGTAAGCCCTATGCCAGCCTTAGCATGCAGCTAACAAAAATATGCTTTACTAACATTTCCATTGAGCTATGAAAATGTTATTTCTGAAAGTTTTTTAAAAGTTAAAAATGTCCAGCTATTTTATTTTTCAGAAATTTCTTCTTGGTTATGTGAACATTAGAGGAACATTCCATTCTATTATTTTGAAATGTTATGAGAACGAGAGATTTGAATGTTTAAGACAACCATTTTTATATATTTAAAGTGCATTTTTCTATTGGTTATGTGAACATTAGAGGAATTATATTATTTTGAAACTGTTGTGATAATGTTATTTCTAAATGATGGGTGGAGAACCCCCTCCTAAAAAAAATCATCCTACAACACTATAGTCGTGGATGTAATGGATGTGACACTTCGTCAGCTTTCAACAGGCTAAGAGGCTGTGACACTACCTATATACTGTAGATCTAACAGAAGCTGATGTCAACAGAAGGCTTATTATTGGAAGCATGTGTCACATTATTATGCATCATGCTCATTAAGCTTTAGCATTCCCAGTGAAGGCAGCAGATGGAGATCTCATCACAGAAGAACACACCAAGCTGGAGAGGTGGGGGGAACCTCAAGACCATCCTGAACAGGCCAGATCCACCAGCGTTTGCTGACATACCAGAGGCAGAAGAGGACTTGGACATCAACATTGGCGACATTACAGTAGAAGATGTCAGGGAAGCTATTAACAAGCTGAAGAATGGCAAGGCTCCAGGACTGGATGGTGTGTGCCCTGAAATGCTCAAGGCAGAAGTACAGGCAGTGCTTGAAGTGGGCCGGTACGCACCGGTACGCAGTACCGGCACTTCGATATTTTAGTCTTTAGCGTGCCGACACTTTTTCGTGCATACCGGCACTTCTGATATGTTGCCGGTACTCCGAGTCAAAGCGTCAGTGTCTGGGTGATTAGAAATGACACTATATAAATCACACTACCAGGAGGCGTCACCTCTCATCTCGACAAATCACGTGAATGAATGCAAGCAGAGTCGGTCTAACTCATCAGGGGGTTTCGATGTGCGGGGCGCGAAAACGTCAGGGGAGGCGCGCATGAGTGGTAGAATAATAATAATTATTGATTACTAATTTGAATCAGTACATTATAACGAAAACGATACCTTAAAAATGAAAAGAAGCAGGTTTTTGCGATCACATCGTTTTAAACCGGTTAAAATCTGGAAAGTCCATGGATCCAGTAAGCGGATTCAAACAGTAAGTTCAAAACAGCGCTAATGCAGAGAAAACACAGACAATTTCATCAGATTGCGGAAAGAATATGACTCACGTCCAGATGTCAGTAAATTATTCTTTTAAGTGTGTATTTGGCTTAAAAGCAAGATTGTTTTATAATGTATGCTGGCTGAAGGTATTTTAGATTATGATGATACATACATTGTGAATTATGAAAATTAAAAAGTACTTATTTATTTAATATAAAAAACAATAATAAAAAAGGGGAGGGGCTGAGTTACCAGCACTTCTTTTTTTCCACTTCAAGCACTGAGTACAGGAGACGCCACAGATCCTTCAGCGAATCCTACAGGACATTTGGGAGAAAGAGACAGCCCCAGAGACCTGGAAAAGTGGCATCATCATCAATCTGCCCATGAAGGGGGATCTTGGGGACTGCAACAATTGGCGAGGCATCACCTTACTCTCTCTCACCAGCAAGATCTTCAGCCATATCATACTGCAGCACATCATAGCAGCGGTGGATGACATCCTTCGGCAAGAAGAGGCTGGTTTCAGGAAAGGACGGTCATACATTGACCACATCTTCGTTCTACGCCAGATCCTAGATCAGTCCCATGAATGGAACAGCCTATGAATGGAATACCTCGTATTCATCGACTTTGAGAAGGCCTTTTACAGTCTGCATCGTGTATCACTCTGGAAGATTCTACAACAATATGGCATTCCGAAGAAACTGGTCAATGTCATCCAGTCACTATACAAGAGCTTTGCGTGTCGTGTCATCTACAATAGTGAGCTGACAGAACCTTTTCCGGTGGAAACCAGAGTGAGGCAAGGCTGCATCCTGTCTCCAATCCTATTCTCCCTAGCCACTGACTGGCTGATGCGTAGCATCACCCAAGGAAAGCGCCAAGGCATCCAGTGGACCCTGACCTCACTTCTGGAGGAAGTGGTCTATGCCGACGACCTTGGTCTGCTAGACAGAAGACAGAAAAATTTGGTGAAATAGCCAGTACCATCGGGCTAAACGTCAACAGCAAGAAGACTAAAGTCATGATGAAGAATGCCACAGTCAATACTCCTGTCAACATAGATGGAGCACCTTTGGAGGATGTGCAGGAGTTTGTCTACCTGGGCAGCAACATGACAGCAGATGGTGACTGCGATGTTGAAGTGAATGTCAGAATCAGTAAGGCAAACCAGGCATTCGCCATGCTCAAATCAGTCTGGAGATCCAACAACCTGAGCTTTCACACCAAGATCAGGATCTACAAGAGCAATGTCCTGAGTGTTCTTCTCTACGGCTCAGAATGCTGGAAGATGACAGTAACCATCGAGTGAAAGCTGGAGGTATTTCAGAACAAGTGCCTAAGACGGATTCTCAGAGTCTTCTGGCCGAGCAACATCTCCAACGACGACATCAGGGACAGGACTTGAGTAAAGTCAGTGCGAGAGTCAGTCCAGTCACGCCGATGGAGGTGGCTTGGACATGTCTGCCGCATGCCAGCCGACTCACTACCCAGAACAAATGGACACCAAAAGGAAAAAGAAACCGCGGGCGACCGAAAGAAACATGGCAAAGAACAGTTGAGAAAGAGCTGAAAAGAAAAGGGCTTACTCTCCAGACGGCCCCCAGGACAGCGTTAGACAGAACGAAGTGGTGCAGACACCAGACCGCGCAGAGAGAACTAAGTAAGTAAGTAAGCAAGTCATTAAGCTTGCTAACTCCGGGCATATTAATAGGATATCAAAATCTAAAATATCTAGAATTTCAGAATCAATAAACATTAGAAAAGCCTTTTTTTGCATTGGAATAACCATACTGGCAATGTTCTGCTCTGTGCTACACAAGATAAAATCACTCCACTAACATTTAGTTTGTTTTCTTTGCTCCCACAGGGGTGGATCACTAGAAGTTGCATCAGTTTCTGCTCCGGGTCCAGCTTGTATCCCACTCCCACCTTTTGTGTTGCTTAGCGACTATACTTCCAACTACATCCCACACCAGCCTGACAGCGAGAGACACTGCTGCCTGCAACTTCACAGTCATTACTTTACTGGATATGTTTACATGCAGCCTCATAATCTCTTGATAATCAGATCAATACCTCAATCAAACTGAAAAGCCTTCATGTAAACACCCCAGTCAATCTAACTGAGCTTGGAATTTCAAACACATTTGAAAGGGTGTAGATCTTAAATCTGTTAAACAGGAAAATATTGGACATGTAAAATATCTTTCTTCCAAAAGATCACATAGATAAATAGGTTTATATTTCATGTGCTTGCAGTTCATCATTAGCCACGCCGCAAAAATCACCCTCGCATGACTAAGACAACTGTTAACAAGGCTTAAAGAGCTTGCGGTCTGCCGTTCTTAGACACAGGCCACAATGAGAATAAACGCCAATATATTTTTGGAGTATATTTTTTCTTGTGAGCACACCAATGTCACAGATGAGTATTTAACTGTGGAAAGCAAATATACGATTCATTGTGCAGCACTGACACGCTTGTCCATTCTGTGACACAGACAATAAGTTCAATAATCAGCAGAAAAGAAGCAAAACCCTACCAAACAAACGCCGGAGTGGATCTGGAGCAGTGGAGTGATTTGATTACAGGATTACATCCGCTCATATCCAGTACTCTGCCTGCTAGAGGGCAAAGGGGCAGAGGCTCAGACCCTGCAGCTAGCCACTTTTGCAGTCCCATGCTGCTATGTTCATTCACCTGTGATTACACATCTTAATTAAACATGGCAGCAGCGAAAAGAACTGGTCAGTGGATGAGACTGGATATTTGCAGAAGATCTCTCTTCTGAAACTAATGCACATGAAAGTTTTAAACGGCCAACAAATTTGGTCATACATAGTCCATTGTATGCATGCCCCATATTGTATGTTTGTTTGTACACTACCAGTCAAAAGTTTCGAATAATTAAGACTTTTTCAAATGTTTTTGAAAGAAGTATTTTATGCTCACCAAGGCTGCATTTATTTGATCAGAATACATTAAAAAAGTAATATTGTTAAATATTATTTCAATTAAAAGCAACTGTTTTCTATGTGAATATATAGTAAAATGCAATGTATTTCTGTGATGCGCAGCTGAATTTTCAGCATCATTACTCCAGTCTTCAGTGTCACATGATCTTCAGAAATCATTCTAATATACTGATTTTGCTGCTCAAGAAACATTTCTGATTATTATCAACGTTGAAAACAGTTGTGTTGTCCAATATTTCTGTGGAAACTGATACATTACCATTCAACATTTTAGGGTAAGCTTTAAAATAAAATAATACTAATATGAAATTCATGTTTTTTTTTTTCAGTATGAATGTATTAAATTGATCAAAAGTTACAGTGAAGACATTTTTAATGTTACGAAAGTTTTGTAATTCAACTAAATGCCAACCTTTATATCCATCAAAGAAAAATATGTCATGGTTTCCACAAAACTGTTTGTAACATTGATAATAATACAAATTATTATTTAAAGGGTTAATTCACCTCAAATTAAAATTTGCTCTCAATTTGCTTACTTTCAGCCTATCCAAGATGTAAGGTTTTTTTTTTTTTTTTTCAGTAGAACAGAAAAGGTTTTTAGCTGAAACTGGGGTTGTTGGTGATTCATAAAGTGCAAGTCAGTGGCTACCCCTGATTTTAAGAACAAAAAAAGAATATCAAGGGATATAATATTAACATCCATGGCTTCTGACGATACAGTGAGGTCAGGTGAAGTGAAACTATCGGTCTGTGCAAGAAACATTAAAACATTATTTTACAACATTATTGCCTGTAATCCAGAGTCTCAGACAAACGGTCTGGAGTGATGACCGGTTAGCGAACAAATCGTTCTTTTGAACCGGTTCTTTTTGGTGACCTAGTTGAAGAAGTTCATCAAACCGGACTGAAGTGTCTGAAACACTTGATCTACAAGTTACTCAATCAAAACTCACTTTCGGATGCCTGACAGTCACTCTGACTGGAAATGAGCTAAATAGTGGCGTATCTGATCCTATGATGAATGAATTGATTCAGCAGACAGAAATTGATTCAGAAACAGTTGGTCTCGGACCGAAGACCAATGAGCCGCTGTATGCGCATGCGTGAACCGAGAGCTTGAATGAAGAGGCGAAATGAAAGTGTTTATGGTTTCTCAAGGTGAGTTGATTTAGATGAGTTAATTCACTGGCTTTAGACATGTAAAACAATCACTTTTCACATCATTATTGGGTTATTTAATAATAGAATTGCATGTGACATCATTGCGTGATTACACAAACAAACTAGTTTGTTTGTTTGTAGTTTGCTTTGCATCGTGCCTAACAAACATGCATGTGAGTGTACAGTACACAATTTGATCCAGTGAGACTGTTAGAATAGTATCTAATGAGCTCTTATGATACAGGTTTATTCTTTAGGATAGAGAGTGTAATCCATACAGGTGTAAACCACTGATACAACATCTAAAAGCAATTTTGAGAATAGACCTGCACTGTTACTATGGAAACAACAGTGACAGTGATGAGAGGGAGGCGATGCTCTAACACAGTTAAAAGCACACTCACCCCTCGAAACTGCATCACACACACACACACACACATGCTTGATAATAACTGCATGTATGATGACATAATCACTGTGTCCTTTGAGGCCAGAGTAAACTGACTGTCAGCAGGGAGTTGCAGCGGGCAGAATCGCGTGCCAGAGTCGCGGCGCTGTGATGGGAGTTTGGGTCTATGTGCGTGTCTGTGTCATGCGCAGCAGCAGGTTTCATCTGGCTATGTAATGTGATCTGTGTAAGTTCATGTCAATGGGCAGGTGTTTTAATTGGTGTGCTGGGAATTGCGTGCGACAGACTTCCCAGTGGAGCCACGGCAAAAATAAACACACGCACAACATGCTCTGGAAATCAATGATGGCTGACAGGCATGAAACACAACACAGAGCAAAGAACCCATGAAAGAGCCTTCGGATGAATTATCAATCACAGATGAGCACAAAACTCTGAGCATCAAGATGCAGTAAAACCTCAAACTGCAAATTTAATAGAATCAGAGCTACTGCAAACACAACATAAAAAAATAGAAATAGATATGTGCAATTACAGTACAGAAAGCAAAATGCATTCACTCTGTCATAATCTAGACTGAAAAACAACCTCTTCGGTGCTCCTCGGGGATGAGTGGTATTCACTATCATTCAATTAAAGGTATAAACACTGACTTCATGAATACACTGAACCTCTAGCAACCTATTGAACAAAAGCACTTTTTCATTTTTTTTTTTTTTTGTACAAATTATATTTGAATAAGTTAACTGTGGGTATTTTGTTTGCTCAGGAAAATGGTGCTTAGCTTTATTCAGTACTGCAATATAAGTATACACCATTCTGGATTGAAGGGTCATATAGCTTGTGGGTCAATCTTTGCAGCATTTCCTCACCGCATAACACCTGCAAACCACTGACCTGAGATGGACACGATTATGATTTCTATCGCTATCCCATTTACTGAACAATCAAAAATCTTCTATTGGTCTTCATCTGAAATGCCCACTCTGTTTGCTCAGGTCTGTTTTTCTCTTTCAGCACTGTTCTTCTTCCCATCCTTATTCCACTCCTTCCACTGAAACACACTGCCTCACAAATGCCCTAAAGGACGATATCCTCACAGCTGACTGATCTGCTCCAGAATAACATCACACCTGACATCTCACTCACCTCTGGAAGAGCCACATGGGTATGCAAACACTACCTGTCCCTCCACTGGGACAAACACCCTGTCATTCTCAACAATAGAGATGGGAACACTAAAGAATTGAACAATTATGGTTCTTATTCAATTACAATTTATCTGAAGAATATCTTTTTAACATAATAAAGGTGAAGCTGTTAACAGCTGATATGGTGCTTTTGCATCCCTTCGGAAGCTTGAAAGCTACAGTCCCTATACACTATAATGCATGGAAAAGAATCCCTATCAAACTCTGCAGCATTTTGTATAAATTCATTCTTCAATTTAAAATGTTATAAATTACAGATTCATAAATGAATTGATTCCCTGAGAGGAGACATTTGACATGATGTCAGTAGCTGATGCTATGGGGAAAAAACTTTCTCTGAGATTGACTAAAGCCTGTTAGTGAAATGCACTAGCCAATGGCATTTGAGCATACAACTTTGGCATGGCTCATAGTCTACTGTATATATAAAACACAAATGGCATCTCCTTAGAATCCTTCAACTGAATCAAAAAGAGCAAAGCTCACCCTTGTTCAAGCAGAGTAACATGGCCAACGTGTGCAATGTTTCGTTCTCTCATCTCAAGGAATCGAGGTTACATGAGTAACCGGATTCGTTCCCTTTTAATATTGGTCCACTTGACATTGTGTCAAAAGCTTATGCTATGGGGACAGTATAAAATCATGGTGTGTTATCAGCGCAGAATTGACCCAGCCTAGCAGAGCCGAGTTGTTAATAAGCATAAGCCACCTCAATACGGTTACCTAAACATGCTATTGTGGCAGTGACAATTGCCTGCACCATTCAGAATTGCATAAGCACACCAGATATGAATGAATATAGCCACACTGAAGTTTACACTATGACCTGATTGAAAATGGTGGCAGCTGAAGCGTAGCTACACACACACACACACACTCAAGTACAATCTGTACTACATAACCTAGTTGAAAGCAATGACATCTCTGGCATTTTCTATATTCTCAATTCTAATCCACTGACAGCGATATACGGTGTCACTCAAGAAAAAAAAATGTGACAACTTGTCGGCATTTCAATAAGACATGCTAAGTGGTGAACCTTATTAGCACTAAGCAATCACAGTGTTTAGTGGAGTATGGTAGCAAACACTGCACCAAACACAGGTTATCGAAATAGAGCCACTTTAGGAGATGATGTATCCCGCTTACATAGACAATGACAATAAGAGCCAACTCGCTAATTGTATTGAGGCCTGATGGTTTATATATGACTGTGCTTCCTGTACAAACAAGGAAATATTGGTTCTGTACTTCTGTGTGCCAGACAAACTACAAGGAGCTCCAAATAGTTGACACATGTCATGCTTTCCCCACACCTGTCCAGATGCGGCTGCACCAATATTACCCTTAGCAGGCCGCCAAAATCATGGCATCATTCCCTTCGTCTGAACCACTGAACATGGCCAAACTGTGGTCTCTTGTGGAGGGATAGAGGTCCGCTCACGTGAAGAACACACTTGAAACTGCAGGATGGGGAGAGTGAGAAGAATGCAGGACCTGAGCCGGTGGGAGCTCATCAGCATAAACCTCCTGATCCGCTCTGCTGTTGGGCTTTCACATTTAAATCGAGTGCTTGCCTAGAGCACAGCGTCCTGAGACTGAGACAGTCTGTCTAGTTAAGAGTGGGCTCTGCAACAGCAAGGCTCAGGAAGATGACACAACTCTCTTGCCTATCAGACAGCTGGAAGGGACCTTTGTAAGAAAAACACTCACAAAAGGGCCTTTCGCACCGCGGGAACCTTTTCATAGTACCAGAACTAATTGTGGAACTACCCACTTTTTGACGTTTTCGCACCGCCGGAACTGGGTGCAATTTTAGTACCGGACTGCCTTTTTCGAGAACCAAATTAGCTCCTACTCCAGAGCAGGGTCTAACCAGCACAACTGGTACTAATCGCGACGCAAGTAGACATTGATTGGCCAAACGCGTACGAAAACTGTTGTTCTTTGTTTCTGTTGTTGAACGCCGCGCACAAATGACGTCGCTGTTGACCGGCTTACGTCACTTCCTAGTACACACTGTCGGTGCGAATGCAACCCTTTAAATGGTACTGGGAAATAGTTCCCGCAAAATCGTCCCAGTACTTTAGTACTGTACATTTAGTTCTGGAACTAAAGCGGTGTGAAAGGCCCTAAAGCAACACTTTGAAAGAAATTCCCTTCGCGAGTAAATTTTGCTGTTGTAGCTATATATGTATGCTTTAATATTACTAATATTTTTGTTTGGTCCCACTTTATATTGTGGCCCTAATTCCTGTGTACGTACATAGTAACTAGACGTGTACGTAGTATGTAACCACAGTGTAAGTACACATTGGTACATAGTATCTAAAGCTGTAATATTTCTGTAACTACACACATGTAACAACCCTCAGAATGGTTTGTGTAAGTACAAATGTGTAACAGGACATTGGTAACATTTTTTTTCCCACTTCACTAAGTACTCGTGTAACAGGAATTATATAACTACATTTTGTAACAACAATATGTATAAAAGTAATTGGAACCATTTGATCCAGGGGGTGGAGATGGGTAGGTGCAGGGATATGTAAAGTAGGAGGAGTTGGATCTCAAGTTGGTGCACCACTGTAATACCAGTGTACTTACATGGTAACTCCTCAGGAACTGTCCACTTAATATAAAGTGTAACATTCTGGACACCAACCACAATTTATATGCAAAGCCTAACTTACTGGCCGCTGCTGTGTAACATCAGAGTAATTACATGGTAAATCTAATATGGAGTGTAACACTTTCTTTACCAAAAAGTGCTGTTAGTCCTGTTACATATTTCTACTTTCATTACCAAAAAGTGTTGTTACCAATGTCCTGTTACACATTTGTACTTACACATACCATTCAGTGGGTTGCTACATATGTGTAGTTACACAAACATTACAGCTGTAGATACTATGTACCAATGTGTACTTACACTGTGGTTACATACTACGTACACGTCTAGTTACTATGTACTATGTACACAGGTATTAGGGCCACTTAATATAAAGTGGGACCCTTTTTTATGATACTGACTTTATGTGAAGTCACAACTTATCCAGTGTAAAATCTGGGTCCTGTAGCAAAATCGTTCAGAACCACTGCACAAAACAAACATTGACATATGCATTCATTGTCCTTTGATTAAGTTAAGAACTGGTTTTGATTCCCAACTCTACTCAGCAAACATTTAACAAGATGCTGCTGGTAAGTATCTTCTTTTCATTTTCATCTTCCTGCTTTCTTTTCTACTCTCTTTTGGACCACATTCAAGACATTCCTGTTGTTTCTCTGCAAAACGGCAACATCTGACACTGCAATCTAATTAACCTGCATCCAGTTTGCACCTCTTTAAGTGCTAGTGCTAGTCAGCAGTAAACAAAGCAGACTTTATTTAGGCCTTTGCTACTCACTAAGCTCTTAGCATCCTGGGACTGAATTTGACCAGAGGACACAGCAACCCCTGCTGCTCTCTCTTTGACAGCTTCTCTTTCTCTCTGTCAGGCTGGAAGAGGTGTGGGTACAGGTCTACTTATTTGCAAGAGCTGGGAATATTCAACTGTCTCTTTTCTGTACAACAATAAGTCTTCGAGTTTCATGTATTTACTGTCACATTTTCTATAAAACTCAACGTTGTCATCATTTATCACCCTACAGGTTGCAGGGTCGAAAAAGATCAAAGACTTTTGCTTTCCTGTCTGAAACCTGCATTCCTGAAGGCACGAAGTTGCTGATATCAATCAAAGGCTTGTAGGCCAAGATGTGTGTACATCGGGGGTCTGCTAATTGTCACACCTTTAGTAAAGTAGGTGGTGTAATTTGCTGATTTGTCAGTTTAAATGTCTCACATTTGGTTTTAATTACAAGATCAAGGAAGGGATAAAAGAAAATTAACAAATGTTCTGTTTCTTTTCTTGGCTATAGCGGTATCTCTTCTCTGGGGCCCTCTTCTTGGGGCTCTGCTCTCTCTCTCTCTCTCTCTCTCTCTCTCTTTCTCTCTCAGGTAACATTTTACAGACATACTGGGTACAATTACCTATATGTTTCATAAGCCATTTCAATTATAAATTATGTGCTAACTAGTCTTGATTCAACATTAACTTTGTCTCACAACATTAACATAAAACTCAGTTTTATACATCATACTGATAATGTTTCTTTAGTCTTAACCACTTAACTACTGTAGGGAAACAACCCTTACAAATTCAGCTGGGCCACTATCTCTAGGTGCTCTTTAGTGACTTCAGCATCCACCCATAGAAATCTTAAGGCTGGACACACCAAGCCGACTTCGAAGAACTAGCGGCGACGAAAGCCGATGGTGTTGTCACCTCGCATCGGCTGCGTCTGGACAAAAAAGCTGTACTGGAACACACTGCACAGACGACAGCCGACTGCAAACTAGCATGTGCATTGTAGCATTGTACTATCACCTACAATAGTCCCAAGCAGATCAGACAGAAATCCAAATGTCCATCTGAACTTTAAAGACCACATTACAAAGACAGCATGGAGGTTTGCACTGCATAACATTAGTAAGATCAAGCCCTTTTTAACTGAGCATGCTGTCATTGCTTTGTTCATTCTTTGAACATGTCATTACTATGTCATTCTTTGCTAAGATGGCGCCGCAGACGGCCGCCTCAGTGTTTGGCTCTCCAGTGTTTGTACTGTTTTTGTTAGTTTTTCCTGTTTTTGTTTCTCAAACACGATCAGTTTTACCAGGGATGAACTGCTGAACATTCAGCAGAACACACCACAAAATCTTCTACCTGTTT
This sequence comes from Sinocyclocheilus rhinocerous, assembly GCF_001515625.1. Classification (NCBI taxonomy): domain Eukaryota; kingdom Metazoa; phylum Chordata; class Actinopteri; order Cypriniformes; family Cyprinidae; genus Sinocyclocheilus; species Sinocyclocheilus rhinocerous. The sequence goes on from NW_015629495.1 coordinate 50,986, forward strand.
TCGATTATTTGGACGTTTTGACTCAGACAGCGCGGATTTCGAACGCCGTTGCCTAGCATCTATATGGCGAATCTCCGCTCTCTACCCAACAAAACGGACAAACTCCTTCTGCACTCCCAGACAAATAAGGATTTTTCAAACTCTGCTGCTCTGTGTTTCACAGAAACCTGGCTGAATGACGTCATACCGGACAGTGCTTTAAATCTGCCGAGCTTCCAGCTGTTCAGAGCGGACCGCGACGCAGAATCAACGGGGAAATCGCGAGGCGGCAGGACATGCTTTTACATCAATGAGAGGTGGTGTACAGATGTAACAGTGTTAAAGAAGATGTGCTGTTCTGATCTAGAAGTGCTCTTCATTAACTGTAAACCGTTCTATTCGCCGCAGGAGTTTCACTTGTTCATTCTCGTGAGTGTTTACATTCCACCGCAAGCGCACGTGAACCTACAAGGAGAAACTGAAATCAGCTAAACCTGTATTAAGGACTGTTAAAAGATGGGTTTAATGAAGCAGAGTGGGATTTACAAGCCTGTTTCAACCTCACTGATTGGAGTGTTTTTGAAGCTGCTGCCAACGATCTGGACGAACTCACTGAGACTGTAACTTCATATATCAGTTTCTGTGAGGATATATGCATCCCTACCAGGACTCATCTAACATTCAACAATGATAAGCCATGGTTTACAGCAAAACTCAGAGATCTTCGTCAGGCCAAAGAGGATGCCTACAGAAATGGAGACAGGGTCTTGTACAATCAGGCCAGGAACACATTGAATAAGGAGATTAGAGCGGCTAAGAGGAGCTACGCTAAAAAGTTGGAAGATCAGTTCACTTCCAGTGACCCAGCTTCAGTGTGGAAAGGTCTGAAAGCCATCACCAAGTACAAGACACCATCCCCCAACATTGAGGTGAATCAACAACTTGCTGAAGATCTGAATGAGTTTTATTGTAGATTCGAAACGCCCCACACCCGTTCTGACCATCTCTTTACACAACCGTTAACACCTCCAGCAATCCCCCTCTCCCCCCCTCCTGCACTTCAGGTCAGTGAAGATGATGTGCGCCAGGTCTTCAGAAAGAACAAAAGAAGAAAGGCACCAGGCCCAGGTGGTGTGACACCACCATGTCTGAAAACCTGTGCTAACCAGCTGGCCCCCATCTTCTTACAGATCTTCAACAGATCACTGGAGCTGTGCGAAGTCCCTGCCTGCTTCAAACGCTCCACCATCATCCCCGTTAGGGCTGGCTCGATACCACTTTTTCAGAACCGATACCGATCCGATACCAAAAATTCTGAGTATCTGCCGATACCGATATCGATTCGATACCAGTGCAGTTTTTTAAATCAGTTTAGGATTTCTATACCTCAATGTGTAGGTTGATCATCACTCTTTTGTATGTTACACACAATCTACTAAATATAGACAGCTTCATTATAAAGAAAAATAACAAACAAAAAAATATATAATCATAATCTATGACAAAAATACTATTATAAACTAGGTTAATGGATAATTCAGTAGCAAAAGTTACTCTAGAAAAATCATGAGTACACATTAATTTTATTAAATCCTAAACCTTTAGTGAAAAAAATACATTTAGTGGGTAACAAATAAAAGTGAATAAGTGTAGGACTAAATCTCGTAGGCCTACACATTGCTCTTTGTATTGTTGTAAAATACATTAATGAAAAACAAGTAATATATTTATATATAAATATTTACTATAGTAGTCAACATTTGAAGTGGATCAAAACCTTTCATCAAAGTTGTCATAAAACCAAAACAATACCCGTTCTTCTCTTAGGACAACTTTGATTAACTTTTTGATCCACTTCAAATGTTGTCTACTGTATAAATTAAAATACATTTCTTTTAAATGTATAGCAGAGTAATGAGGCAGCAACATATGATAGATAAGACGAACAAGAAAGGCTATTAATAATCTTTCATTGCGCAAAAGTATTATGATACTAAAGGCTACAAATACAGAGCGGCTCAAAGCGCTTATGCGCCCCTAATCCCCGTCCCAAAGAAACCCAAGATAACAGGACTTAACGGCTACAGACCAGTGGCTCTAACGTCTGTGGTCATGAAGTCATTTGAAAAACTGGTTCTGGCTTATCTGAAGGACATCACTGGACCCTTACTGGACCCCCTGCAGTTTGCTTACTGAGAAAACTGGTTTGCGGATGATGTAGTCAACATGGGACTGCACTTCATCCTGCAGCATCTGGATAAATCAGGGACTTATGTGAGGATCCTGTTTGTGGACTTCAGTTCGGCCTTCAACACCATCATCCCAACACTCCAGACCAAACTAACCCAGCTCTCTGTCCCTAGCTCTATCTGTCAGTGGATCACCAGCTTTCTGACAGTTAGGCAGCAGGTAGTGAGACTGGGGAAATTTGTGTCAAACATTCGCTCCATCAACACTGGTGCCCCTCAAGGTTGCGTCCTCTCCCCACTGCTCTTCTCCCTGTACATCAACGACTGCACCTGTAAAGACCCCTCTGTCAAGCTCCTGAAGTTCGCAGATGATACCACACTTATCGGCCTCATACAGGATGGTGATGAGTCTGCTTACAGACAAGAGGTTGAGCAGATGGCTGTTTGGTGCAGTCTTAACAACCTGGAGCTGAACACGCTCAAAACAGTGGAGATGATCATGAACTTCAGGAGAAACACCCCTACACTCCCCCCACTCACCATCATGAACAGCACTTGTAAAACAGTGGAGTCATTAAGATTCCTGGAAACCACAATCTCTCAGGACCTGAAGTGGGACAATCACATCGACTCCATTGTAAAAAAGGCCCAACAAAGGTTGTACTTCCTTTGCCAGCTGAGGAAATTCAATCTGCCACAGGAGCTGCTGAAACAGTACTACTCAGCCATCATCGAGTCTGTTCTGTGCACATCAATAACTATCTGGTTTGGTTCAGCTACAAAATCAGACACTAGAAGACTACAGAGAACGGTTCGGATTATTGGTGCTCCCCTGCCCACCCTTCAAGAACTGTATAGATCCAGAGTGAGGAAAAGGGCTCGGAAAATCACTCTGGATCCCTCACATCCAAGCCATCCCCTTTTTGAACTTTTGCCATCTGGCCGGCGCCTCAGAGCCGCAAATACCAGGACAGCCAGGCACAAGAACAGTTTCTTCCCCCAGGCAATCTATCTCATGAACAGTTAAATGTTCCCCCCATTGTGCAATAAAGATATGTGCAATGACCTTTTATTTATTTGTTACGACCTACATCCTAGTACATCCCTGCATCTCACTCTATTCTATTCCTATTCTATCATCTATAGCACAACTGTACATACAATTTATTTTATTTTATTGTATTTTTTTATTAATATTTTCAATTTTTGTCTATTTATATTTACATATGTGTGTATTTTTATTCTCATCTTATTTTTATTGTCTGTGTTTTGTTGTTGTCTCTGTGTACTGGAAGCTTGTGACACTAAAACAAATTCCTTGTATGCGCAAGCATACTTGGCAATAAAGTTCTTTCTGATTCTGATTGTCATTTCTTGGCTGGCAACTCTACAAATGATCCAGAGAGAAGCAGCACAACTGGTCTTTAATAAGCCCAAGAGACCCTACTTCCCAGCACTTTATTTATCTACAGGGTTTCTGCAGGATTTTTAAGCTCAAATCTAAAACTTTTTAAGACCTTTTTTAAGACCTGCACAAATCAAGTTCAAGTTCAAGTTAATTTTATTTGTAGAGCACATATACAAAATTTATATACAAAGAGGAGAATTTTAAAGTCTATTCTTTGACAAACCAGCAACCAGTGTAGAGATCTAAGAATTGGAGTGATGTGTTCATGTTTACGACACTTTAAAAGAAGTCTGGCCGCAGCATTTTGGACAAGCTGAAGAAGCGCAATTTGAGATTTAGATATACCGCAATATAAAGAATTGCAGTAATCTAGACGAGACGTAACGAACGCATGAACAGCCATTTCTAGAGTTTTTGGAGTGAGAAAGTTTTTAATTTTAGACAGTAAACGAAGCAAAATCGGGCTAAAATCGTGCAGTGTGAACTCGGCATTAGCTGCAGTCTGATGAGATGTAAGAGAGTCTCTGAACATTTGAAGAGAGATATGCAGCCTGTCCTTTTACCATTTACGTTCTGCCTTTCTGCAGTTTTGTCTTAGGAGACGGGTATCAGAGTTTTGCCACAGTGCAGATTTTGGTTTTTGCTTGTGAGGCTTAAGGGGGGCAGTTGCATTTGCTACCTTAAGCCAGGAAAAATTATACGAGGCTAAGAATTTTTTGATATTCTTGATATTCTGTGTGCTGGTCAGTTCACAGCAGTAATAGAAATTAATCATTTACAACAAGTTTTATGGGCATTTTTACCTTTAAGCCATTTTTTCTAAAAGTGTGCACCATCTTTTGAGTCAAATTCTTGCATTTGGGTTGTTACCAAGCAAATTAAATCAGTATCAACAAAATGTATCTTTGCAATGCAGAGGAAACACAGAAGTGGCATTAGAAGTGTCATTTAGATGAATTTACACACTGTTTAATGCAGCTCTGAGGGAAATTAAATACTTTAACCTGCAATTACAAATGCATAAATAATGTTTTGATATTTCAAACATAAAACATTAAAAACTGATGTTTGAAATGGAAAAAAAAAATGAAAAGGTACCTTAAATGTGAAATTAAAACCACCAGTAGGTGGCATCAAGTAGAGGTCTGCGTGGGACTGTTTTTTTAGTCCCGCTTCCGCGAGGTTTTATTCCGCACCCACCCGCTCCCGCTATATATTCACTCTTTGTTCACCCGCTGCCCGCTAAGAATAATTTTCTTCCCGACCCAACCGTTCCCGCTAAATTTAGATCTCATTTCCAGAATCTCACATTTAAATAGGGTACTACAGAAAGACAGAGATGACAAATAAAATTGTAGGTTGTAAAATTTTTTTATTTATTTTTATTCGTCTTGTCAAGATGCTTTTAACATTTAGCTGTCAACACTGAAAATATGCTGCAGGAAAAAAAATGTAGGTACAAAAATTGTAGCCTATTTGTTATTTTTATTCAAAACACAATTCCTACTGTGTTGACAGAAAAATGTCGCTGAGAAAAAAAAAAGACATCTGTCATTTAAAATTATAAGCAAAAGAACAAAACCATTGGCTTGTAGCCATTGCAAAATTAAATCACTTTTTAACCTAACAATTTAACAAAAAATGTCCCGATGTCAATTTCAACATCTCTCCTACAAAAGAAAATATATAAATACAACAATAATAACTAATAATAAATTAAATGACATCTCAAAATTGTAAGCCAATAATGAAATGAATGAAAACCGTTTACTTACTTGCAAAATCACCTTTTTCCAAATTATTTTAAATCCATGCAGGAAAAGAATGTCACTGACTGACGACGGTTTCAGTACCGAAAGTCTCTCCTCCAAAATCCAACCACAAAGGCTGAATGTTCTCTCAGAAGGTGCACTCGTGGCCGGGATGCAGAGGACATATCTTGCAAGCTTGCTCAGGGCAGGGAACTGGGAATGATGTGAATTCCACCATTGCAAAACTTTTTGTTGACTTGATAGTTCAAGTTTCATGGTCCTGTACTCCTGAATCTGAACATCTAGTGATTTTGATCTACATGATTCTTCATCATCCTCCCAATCTGAAAATTTATGGAGAACAGGAGGCATTTTGGCAGGTGTTGGCTCAACATCCTCATCATGTGTATCAAACTTTAAATCTTCGATCATCTCCTTGACTCCCTGTATCACCTCCTGTCGCCCTCTTTCATCTAACATTTTCAAACCTCGCAGATTTGGTGTCAGAAAGGTTGCTATTTTATAAAGCATGTGAACCGAATGTGGCGAAGTGCTGTCCGTTGACAGTAATTCTTTCAGCCGTGTCACACAGACGGTTGCGATTTCAGAGAGCAGAGGGTCTTTTGTGGCTGATGTACAGTGTTCAATTAATCGCACAGACCATGGAAGAACCAGTGAGGCACTTGGAGCTGTGTTGTCGGTTTCCAAGTCGTCAGTTCCTCTTTGAAGGGTTTTAGGAATGATACTAGTAACTTGACCTTGTCATAATTATTGCTCTCAGTCAGCACAGGTGCGATGTTTTCGTACTGTTCCAAAACAGAATTCAGCATGTCAAAATTAGAGTTCCACCGTGTCTCTATGGATTGTTTCAGTGACTTTTTTAGCTTGCCCTGCTGTCCTGAGTGTTTGAAATATGTGACCAACTTCACCAACATCAGTTAGAGGCCCAGCGATCTCTGGAGACATTCCCATTACGGCAGGACCAAACGCACTGGACAGAGTCACGTTTAGTATGTGCGCTGTGCAGTTTAGTCTTGTGTATCCTCATAAGGCACTGATCATGTTGGCTCCACAATCTGTGACAAAAACTGTCTTTCTGCCCATTTCTGTCGCATCAATGCCAAACACGCTGAGATTCTGCAGCAGGTGCCTTCGAATGTTTTCACCCGTCTTTGAGGTGCTTGGGTCAAAAGGGGCAGTAAAAAGCACTCTTGAATGTAGCTCAGATTGCTCATTAACGTAATGGATGGTTGCCGACAAAAAGGACGTTTTACAATATGTTTCTGTCCATATGTCTGCTGTAACTGCGCATCTGAACTTCGATATTGTTGCAGTGATTTCGTCCACAACATGTCTACGCAGACTCTGAGCCCACATTTCAACGTTTCTTGACACCGTTGTTGGGTGTGGTAGTATCTCACTGACATCGGATTTTCCTATTTTTGCTGCTGTGTTGACCAAATGTTGGGCCAGCTGTGTGAAGCCTTTTCCGGAGACAGTATCATACGGTCGGATGTCTTGGCAAACAAATTCAACACATTTTCTGTGGTCTCGTTGCCCGTTTGTGATGAGGCATGAGTGCCGCCTTAAACCTGAGATTCCAGACTTGTGACTGCTGAACGGTAAAACTTTTAGGCATTTATCACATCGCGCAAGGGTAATTTTTTTTCCATATGCGTCTATGACACACGAAAAAAACTCCCATACATCAGACTTGCCCGACGTGGGTTTCTTAACAGTAAACTGACCATTTTCTAGTCCAAGCTGAACGTCCGTCAAGAACAGCGCATCCACACTTTGCTCTGCCATCCTTATTCGGTACAGCCCGCTCTGAGGACCGTTGTTTGCTTTTCGCGATATACTCTTAATATCAAATCGCACATCGTTAAAACAACAATTATGATATTATCGCAGACCATACATATCGCACACCCCTATGTTTAGATTTTTATAATGCATTGCCTTCTTATCGATCCACCAGTTCACATTTAAAGCTCTGCGTGTTTGCAGGTTAAAAACATGGGTCGATTTTTGCATTGGTCTGAACTCTGAACAAAACAACAGTTTTATTGAAAATGCTCATTCATTCTCTGCCAGCAGGTGGAGAGTTTGGTAGAAAAAAGAACTGTTTCCCCGGTAACAGCAGAACACAGAGCAGCGCAGCACCGGACTTTGAACCTGCAGCGCTCATGTTTATTTCATGAAATCATCGCCTTTTGAAGTTTAATCATCACATTCAGCCATTCTGGTCTTTCCGTACCCAAATTTAAGACCTCTTGAAATCATAATTAAGACTTTCTTGTACAATTTAAGACTTTTTAAGGCCTTCAATTTGATACAACTAAATGTTCAAGTTCAAGACACTGATGCTTGATGCTTTCACAATCTCATGAGTCTACATTCCCTCCAGAAGCCTGCAGTTAGTGAGTAAGCAGTGCTCCGTGATACAATCACTTTCCAGAAAATATCACTGCTTATTCACAGTTCCTTGCTGGCAAAATGATATTCCTAGCTGGACAGATGAATCCCTGACAATATTCAAGAAGCAGCTGAAAACTCATCTCTTGTGTGAGATGAGAAAAAAAAAAAAAACTTCTATGCTTTCTCGATTTCTTAAAGCCCTCCCTGTTATAGCCTGTACTCTTCAAGACAGTGTGGTTTGAAACTCTTTATATTGTTAGGTCTGTGTAGTGCTATTGCCTCCTTAATGCTTTTGTTGCACTTTTTGGAAACATTGCAGACTTACATACATTATAAGTCTCTTTGAATAAAAGCATTTAAATAAATAAATAAACAAATGTAAATGTGCTGAGCAGCTGGAATATTGTTTCTTTTGTCTCTGGTTTTGTATAAATAAACTCACTTTTCTTGCAGTGTAAGGACAGTTACAGTATGTGTGTTATTGCATGTGTTCAGTGTGATGTGTGCTGCTGCATGTGTGTGATGTTGTGTCCGATGTGTCTTATTTTATGCATCTGTTCAGATCTGCCCCTGCTGCCATCTGATTTATAGCAGAGGTGAAACTCTCGAAACCCACATTCACCCGCAGGCCAGGGTTGACCTGACCGCTACACTGCAGCACTAAGAACCAATGACACTTTCACACGTGCCCATGCAAGTCACTGTGTGTGTGTGGTTGTGTGTATGAATACTTTTTCCTGCTGTAACAATTTTGTATGTGACTGTGTCTATGCATTTCCCTAAAAGTTTTTGCATGTGTTTGCTGTTTCATTAACAGTATTTTGTGTGTCAGTTTACACCTGGTAACATCTGTCTCTGATGTGGACAGTTGTAAATACAGAGTGTCCTGTACACACCACATTCAATATAAAATCATACACATAGCACAGCACTGTCTACAGTTAAGTCTGAAATCACACATTTACACTCACATGTAGTATTCACTATGTAGTGAATATTAAATAAGTTAGCATTAGAGTGGTTTCAGACAGTATAAGCATGAAAGTGTAAAAAAATCTCTTGCTTCACTTGATTTAAACTTGTGTTTAGATCTGTAGATGGTAGTGTTTGTATGTGCCTTATCCACTTGTGTAAATTAGTACAGCAATAAATTAATCTTTAAAACATTTTTAGTATAATAATAGAATGCACTTTTTGTATTCCATTTCCATAAAATACTATGTAAAATAGAGAAATGGTCCACTTACAATGTGTAGTTTGAGATAGTCACCTAACCCAGAGGAGCTGTTCACTCGCACCAGTAGAGCTTCCTTGAGATGAGTACTGAATCCCATCGCCAGCCGATCGACTCGTGTGCTTGGCCGGTCGTTCGGTGGCCATGTGTATGTGATCAGACCACCGTCTCTCCCAAATATATATGTGGTGCCTGCTGTAAGAGACACAGATTTGCAAACAAACAGAGAGAGTTCAGTCAAAAAACAGTTAAAAAAACAAGGATAGATAGATAGATAGATAGATAGATAGTGGCTAGATATTAAGCCTCTCATCAAAAAACCACAACTTGACCCCAAAGAACTAGTTAATTACAGACTGATCTCGAATCTCCCATTTCTGTCCAAGATACTAGAAAAGGTAGTATCCTCACAATTATATTCTCTTTCTCTCCCTGTCTGTCGTGAGTGTTTTAGGGTCATGAGTTGGAAGATGTTTTAGGATTATCTCTTTGACAACTCCGCCTGTCTATAAGTGTTTGAATGGTATTGACCTCGGCAGGCTTTAAACACATCATGCAGAGGCTTTAGCCATTGCAATGGAGTTATTGTAGAGAGTGAAAGCGAGAGCAAGAGAGGTGTGTGCATTGCAGAGTCTCAGCAGTGTTAGGCAGTCGTGTCTCTCTAATAATAGCAAAGCTGTACGTTTAGGAGTGCTACCACCTCGCTGCTGAAAAATGTCAGGTAGATATTCACTAGCGAAACTATTTAGATGGTAGTATCGCAAGACAGCACTAACAAGTTTCTGCTCACATAAATGGCTTTGTGTGCATGTGTGTGAAAAATAAAGATAGAGAGAGAGCAGGAGAATAAGATGTGAAAAACCACTTAATAGAAAAAGAATCCAAAATTCTCAACCTTTCAGCACTTTATGCATTCTAAGGTTTTCTTCCTGGTTCTTTTCTGTTGTCAAAACATGCTGGCTGTAATTACACGTGCATCTCAATAAATTAGAATGTCGTGGAAAAGTTAATTTATTTCAGTAATTCAACTCAAATTGTGAAACTTAATGACACGGATAGGTACTTAATTAGGAATTCTGTCCCTTTAAGACGGAAGGCATGCATGTAATACTGACACGTTCATGCCTTCACTAACTTTAAGTTAATTAACAACGAATTGTGACTCCCGGGAAAAACGGGACGACTGGCCACCTTATTTCTACCCCTTCGGGTGCTGAGGCCATTGTTTCAGATCGCTAGTTCGCATTTTGGTAGCCTATCCATCCACTACGGCTGCCATACTGAGACTAGATATGCAAACGCATCTTATCCGATTGCAATCCAATGACAGGGACACACATTTTGAAGGACAAGACACGCGGTGATACCGGTATTACCGGTGTTGTCACACGCCGATTAACCGGTAGGAAAATTTCCTCACCGTCACAACCCTACCACGCGGATACGCTGTTTATGTCGTTTACACTTTGATTTGAACGAAAACAACATATCCGCCTGACGCAGCTGACACAAAACAGCATACTCTCCAAAATGGCGCTAGGGTGACGCGGAGGAGACAAATTGTTGAATAAAGTCATTTTTTGTTTTTTTTTGCGCACAAAAATATTGTTGTAGCTTTGTAAAATTATGGTTGAACCTCTGATGTCACATTAATTATTTTACCAATGTCCTTGCTATGTTTCTGGGCCTTGATCGTGTAAGGACCCTTGCTGTCTATGGGAGGGTCAGAGAGCTCTCAGATTCCATCAAAAATATCTTAATTTATGTTCCGAAGATGAATGGAGGTCTTACGGGTTTGGAACAACATGAGGTTGAGTAATTAATGACAAAATTGGTATCCCTTTAACTGGTTTAACTGAGTTGTTTTATGCATTTTTGTGATTACAAATAAATGGAGCAGCCGTGACTGAACAAGTGACTGAATAAGTATGTTTTCTCATTTTATGTAAAATAATTAAACATATTAGTTGGATTTAGCATCACTGATGCGCACTTCGGACACAAATTAATAAATTACCGTCACTGTAACTTTTTTAATCGTAAAACCATTGGTAAAATATCGATGCTGTAGGCTTTTTAAATCTTTATAAGGACGAAACATCCGCTTCTGTCAAGTTCGTTTTGCGATACGGGGATTTATTTATCCCCTCGCTGGTGAAATGATGTTGTGTGCCGTTTGCTTCAGAGAGGCGTGTTAAGGGCTTTTAGAGTAGCGCTGGTCCGACAGTGGAAGCGCAGCATTGGGCCGCCCGGCTCGTTGTTAGCCCTGGCTCGCACTGGCCAGACAGTGGAAAAGCGACAACCCCTGCGGTAGACCGACTCCGCTTGCATTCATTCACGCGATTTGCCGAGATGAGAGGTGACCCCCTCCTGGTAATGTGATTTATATACTGTTATTCCACCAGACACTGACGCTTTGACTCAGAGTACCGACAACATGTCAGAAGTGTCAGTACGCTAAAGACTAAAGTACAGAAATGCCGGTACTGCGTACCGGTGCATACCGGCCCACTTCAAGCACTGAGTGTATGTGTCCGAAACACGAAAGTTTCATACAAATTCTGAATGGATTATACATACCCTAGAAAGTGCCAAAGCACGCTCATCTTCATTCATCGCGATCTCACAAAGTTCCGTTATAATCAATTAAGCTCTCTAAACTGCACAATGAATCTCTTATTTACATCACGTCTGCACTTAGTCATGAGATGATTGATGAGCATGCAAAACTGCACTTAAAAACTGCGGCGCTCTCAGCGGTGAGTGAATTCTGACTAAACGTTTCTGATTGGCCATTGTGTTCAAGAAATCAACAGATATGTCTGTGATTAGCTACATTGCTCAACGCTGCAAAAACATGGTGAGGGGCCGACATCAGGGATTCCATTGACCTAACAATTAGGTCCATATATATTTGGACACAGGCACAATTTTTATTATTTTAGCTGCTGACCAAAACATTTTCAAGTTGCAGTTATATAATGAACACAGGCTTAAAGTAATTTGAGAGTATTCACTGTAGAGCGCAAATACAGCAGGTTCACCATAAGGTGCAAACAAGGCCTGATTAGACTTTGCCAAAAAAAAAACATCTAAAAAAGCCAGACCACTTCTGGAAAAGCATTCTTTGGACGGCTGAAATTAAGATCAACCTGTACCAGAATGACGGGAAGAAAAAAGTATGGAGAAAGCTTGGAACAGCTCCTGATCCAAAGCATACAACATCATCTGTGAAACATGGTGGCTGTGAAACAAGCAATGTGATGGTATGAGCATGCATGGCTTCCAGTGGCACTGGGTTGCCGGTGTTTAGTGATGATGAGACATAGGACAGAAGCAGCCGGATTAATTCTGAAGTGTATAGTGATATACTGTCTGCCCAGATTCAGTCAAACGCAGCAAAATTGATTGGACGGCGCTTCATAGTACATATGGACAATGACCCAAAACATAGAGCAAAAGCAACCCAGGAGTTTTTGAAGGTAAAAAAGTGGAATATTCTGCAATGGCTAAGTCAATCTCCTGATTTCAACCCGATTGAGCAGCACAAGGCAAACTAAAGGCAGAAAGACCCACAAACAAACAACAACTGAAGTCAGCTGCAGTAAAGGCCTGGCAAAGCATCACAAAGAAGAAACCCAGTCTCTGCTGATGTCCATGAGCTCCAGACTTAAGGCAGTCATTGCCTGCAAAGGATTCTCAACAAAATATTAAAAATGAACATTATATTTATGATTATATTTATTTGTCCAATTACATTTGAGCCCCTGAAAATGGGGGGACTGTGTATAAAAATTGATGTAATTCCAAAGCATTTTATGTTATATTTTTGTTCATCCCCTTGAATTAAATCTTAAAGTCTGCACTTCAATTTCATCTTGATTGTTCTATTTTTAATTATATTCTGGTGGCATATATATAGCCGCTTTTCCACCGAAATTACCTGGAACAATTTGTCCCAGGAACTTTTTTTCCCCCAGACCTGTTGCTGTTTGCATTTCCATCGCGGTCTAAAGTACCGTGACGAATAGGCAAATAGTCTGGTGACATAGGTCTGCGCGCGTTTCTCAATACAAAGTATGCAAATTTCGGACTGGACAGGACGACGCAAGTCCGCTAATTCTGCAAACAGCAGCGTACTTGATAACGTCAGTCAGCTCGCCTTGGCTACTGCAATTTTTCTCACTGTATATTTACAATAAGACGAAATATGATATCAAACACCACTGCCTCCTTTCGTTTTCATTTAAACATATTAATAGCCGCAGAAATGTAGTTTAGGGAAATGTGTATATAGCCTATATTACAATCATCCAACTAATTGTAATATTACACAAAGATAACCCAAGTAAATACAAAAAGCAGTTTTGAAATAATGATTTCATTTATTAAGGGAAAAAAGCTGTCCAAACCTGCCTGGCCCTACGTGAAAAAATAATTGTCCCCTAAATCTAATAATTGGTTGTAGCGGTTGCAGCAACAACTGCAACCGAGCGTTTGCAATAACTGGCAATGAGTCTTTCACATCACTTTAGAGGAATGTTGGCCCACTCTTCTTTGCAGAATTGTTTTAATTCAGCCACATTGGAGGGTTTGAGCATGAATGGACTGTTTAAGGTCATGCCACAGCATCTCAATCGGATTTAAGTCCATCTGAAAGAAGAAAGTTATATACACCTTTGACTTGGCCACTCCAGAACCTTCATTTTGTTTTTCTTGAGCCATTAAGAGGTGGACTTGCTGGTGCAACCATGCAGAGTAGGGGGCGCGCCACAACCTGATGAGCTCATCGTGGACCTCTGGGAAGAACGGAGAGGAACGCTGGTGAGAGGTCTGACGGCGCCCCGGCAGGAACCATTCATCCCGACGGCTGTGAGAGGGCTCCTCCAGCAAAGACCACTCTAAACCCAGCTCTTCGACCGCATTTGAAAGGATACGGAGAAGTTTGGCATCCATCCCGACCTTGGTGGCGCTGGGCTCGGATGACAGCAAAGGGGCGGGGTCAGCAACAGAGCCCGACAGCTCCTCTGCGTCCGAGGTTGCCAATGACATGCTGTCTGAAGAGGATGAGGGAAACCTCTCTATTTGGTGAGGGCGAGGCACGCGGGATCTGAGCCGACGTGAGCTCACTCGCGTCCGAGCGCGGGAGTCCTCTGCCCTGCTGTTTATTCCTCACAGGCTCCTGGGAGGAAGAAAACGGGAGGGCACGAGGGGCGGAGTCACTCTCTGAAAAGAAAGCGATCCGCGAGCGCAGAGAGGCAAGACTGTTGTTCTCACAATGAGAACAGTCCATCCCCGCGAGTGCGGATTTCCCCAAGCAGGAAACGCACTCGCTGTGGCCATCATCAGCGTGCAAGGGAGACCTGCACATGCTGCAATAACGGCGCGGCATTTGAAACAACGGCAATTTGTTCTTTTAGAAAAGCTCTTTTAGAATGTCGCCAGATGGCGGCAGGGGAAGCGGGACCGCTACTGCTGCGACGCTGAAAGCAGCGAGGAAAAGGCGGTGGATCAACCGAGCAGAGAGAGGTCGCTGGGTCCACTGAGAGGCGTGTCAACGGCAAGCGGGCTTCTTGATCAGCGGAGAGTGTAGTCGTCGTTGCTGAAGGAGAAGAAATCAGAGGATCCTGTGACGAAGAGCCCGCTTATATAGCCAGACGACCCCG
>NW_015629495.1:65665-86172 GCF_001515625.1 Sinocyclocheilus rhinocerous
GAGCCATTGGTTCGTTTTTAATTCACTGCACGAACCAATAGCCGTGCAGTTACACTGCGTGATTGAACAAAGGCTTCAGGTTAGGAGAAAAATTATTTTTTCCCATAGCGTCTTGAGCAGACAGTACAAGTGAAGTATCAATAGGGAACTAAATTATAGCTGCCTAACCTGCACAAAAAATGAGCACACATCAGAGGAAATATGTCGATTTGAAAGAGATGTATTTGACATTTATGCTATTAGAGTCATAAATCGGAGTCAGTTTTGGGGGTGTTTTTGACATTTGTATATATTATCAGTGTTTGCCAGCAGTGGTGAAAGCTGGCAGACATGTGTTGAGGAGACGGGGGGTGGGGTGAATCCCCCACAATCCTATTAGTGTGGATTAGAGCGCGGCTTCCTCACGCAAGGTGCCGGGTTGTGCATCAGCAGAAAAAAAGAGCAGCGACATTGCTGACTACTTCTTACAGGTATTTTTGTCCCTCTTTTTTGCAAATAGATAATGCTGTCTCACCAGGATCAGATTATTTATAGCTTGTAAAACCTTGTACTGTTTCTAGCTGTGTTATAGCACCTCCCATTCTGCATATCATCTGAAGGATCCAAACATTAGAAACAAGTGGTAACAAGAGTGTTTTTAACAATGTATTTAAATCTGACCCTAACCGTTTGAGTGGCACATTTCAGCACCACTTGTTTTATTCATGTCTCAATGTAATGCAAAAGGTCTGTTACTAAAGGATGAAGTATCAGCAAATAAACTTAGACTGAAAACAAAAATTTGCAACAAAGCACTACTGCTCATTTTAAAGGTGAAGATATTAGCCTTTCATTACATTGGATATTCACAGAGAAGTTTACAAAGCACAGCAGCAAAAACAGCCTGTTGAATTCTAAGGCACAAGAACATAGCTGACACTGATAACCAGCTCAACCTCCTCAAGAAACTCAGTAACATCTCACCCACCCTACACACCTCACCAGAGCATATCCGCTGATTTTATTCTGCTTCAGTCATATTACTGTTCGCCTTCCATAAATCACAACTCCCCAGCACAGACAGATGCACATAATGATATTTATTGTTTTGGGAAATGGCATCTTTGTTCCTGGAACATTTTCACTGCATTGTCAAGCTTATTCAAAACAACAGCAGGATGCTCTCAATAGTGACCCGTAGCAGATATTAGGCACTCAGTGTCTACAAAATAATGGAACACATCTGGATAAATCACTTCAGGCAAACATTTGATGTCCTTGGAGAAACCTTGTTGCCTTATTTAAAGAGTCAGTAATGATGCTTCATTGTTCACTTATTTGTTTGTAGTTAGACTAAAAAAAAATGCACTACTCAATTTGTTTTGACAGTTGTGGGGTATAATAATCAGAAGTGCTTCAGGACCAGGCATGCACAGTGGAGTTGTAATTCTTTCTTTATTGTTCACTTCCCTGAAAGGGTCTATAATGAGATTTTTATTTATTTTATTTTTTTTATGAATGAGTGTTGCTCTGCTGAGCCAAATCAGCACAACAGAAAAAGTACTTGCTTTGTATAATGACAGAACATACAGCCTTTAAGATTTTCTTTTTATATTCTTACTAAAGGGAAGTATAGTTTCAGTGCATCAACAGCACAGAATGCATTATTCTTGGCGTTCGTTTAATGAAAGAAACCAATAAAAGAGATATATAAAAATAGTCATTATATGTGACTGTCACTGAATAGTGAAGCAATGGGCTTTTGTACTGTGAGTGTTTACACTGTTTTATATCCACAGTACGAAATCCACTGCATTCAGCTCCACTGAACATAAAAGGAGCAATTTAGTTGTCATTTTCTGTTACTGTTGTGTGTGTTATATATATATATATATATATATATATATACACAATTCAAGTGTTCCATAATGTAAAGCTGTGTTTGTACTCATTAACTCAGTCTGGACTCATTAACTTATCAACTCCAACTTATGAGATGTTATTTTGATTATACTAGTAGCAAGTTTATGCTTTTGGAAAGAAAACTGTGTATGTGTTTCTGCCACTGTAAACCAAATGGCTTATTATTATTATTTTTCCCAGGGAAATTTCGAAGGTTATGTTTAGAGGTTGCATTAGGGTTAGGGAAAGAAAATATAATTAGCATGGTATAAAAACCATTACATGAAACTTAATTGGTTGATTTGCCATTTCAGCAGGACTGAAAAACACTTCCATCCAATCAGATTACAGCATGTCTAATCCACCCGACACCCTAGCACAACACGTTACTCAGAGATGTGTGCATTTTTACAATGAATGTGTGTGTGTGTGTGTGTGTGTGTCAGTCTGTGCAAACAGTCAAATTTAGGACAAAATTGCACATATTCTGACAGTCACAGTCATATCATAATTTAGATTTTTAATGCATGAAAACATCATCCCAGCAGACATCTCAAAACTAATTTCAAACAAATACTGAACCGTGTGTCATAATTAATGTAATAAACTACACTTACAAGGGAAACTGTGTGAACTGTATAAATGGACTTCATATCTCTGCCAAAAATCTATTTGACACCAGTTGGAAAGCAAACATAGCTCAGAATTTAGTTTTGAGAACGGATCTAGCATCATTTGTTTGCAGATGCCACATTGTTTGATTTTTTATTTATTATTTATTTTTTTGCATCTAATGGCACAGAAAAAAAGTGTTAAAATTATTTTTGGTGCCACTGTGATAAGAGGTCAAAACAGCTCAAATGCTCATATAACTCCCTTCCATCTAAGCCTGGGTTGCATCATGTGACTCTATGGATGTGTTATAATCTGTTCCAGAGAGAAATGTGCTGATACAGATACTGAGAGATGAGGCTAGTCTTAGTAAGATATAGGATCTGAGGTGCTGAACGAGAAACAAATATAGCATTGCAAATGCCCTTTTATGAATTTGAGTTTCACTGTTTACTTTATATGTTTAATGGATTGAGTGTTTATGCTCCATAATGTTACGCTGCTACCCACCATGTCCTGCTCGCAGAGACCCAGGTGATCTGTTAATAGTGATAGGCACGATGTGATGGATCTTGCCTCCATGGGTGATGTGTGTTTGACGTGTCCTCGCGGGGGTCTCCGAGCTGGCTGCGATGCCCAGTGAGAAAGCTGTGAGGTACAGGGCGAGGCAGGCAGCTGAGGCCAGACCCCTGATGAGGGTCACAGAGCAGGACTGCCAGTCCGCCAGCCTCCAGCCACCCAACATCTTCCCAGAGCGAGAGAATGTCAAGACACACGGACGCTCAGCACACCTGCCTGCCCATACTGCTCACTTACACACACTTTACTCAAAATCTAGAAATCAGCAAGCCAGGAGAAAGTACACCCAATCCGTGTCTGTTTGTCCTCAGGGATTTAATCTTAAATCCAAGCAGTTTAAAATAAAATCCAATGTTCGATAAAGCAGGAAAGAGTATTTTAATTTATGAACCATAAAATCAGTTACTTCACCGTTACTCCCAGTAGCCTGAAATCATGACAATGACTGAAACATCCCGCGAAAACACTGGCAGATATCTCCTGAGGTATCAGCACATGCAAGAAATCAGGCGTTTTCTGAATTCGAAGGCGTTCCCTGAAATCAGAATTTCTGCTGTTTTTCGGCTGAATATTGTCTTCAGTCTTTCTTTTAGGAGGAGAAATCCCAAGAAATCCATCCACAGCTGGCTGAGAGCCTCCAACAGATGGTGAGAGCTTCATTTACACTCTTTCCCGAGGACAACGTTTCTTGTTCTCCATGGAGAGACAGATCTCCCCACACACCTGCGCAAGCTGCGTTTCCAGCCACAAGACATCCACAGAGCAGCTCCGGAGGCTGTGCGAGAGAGAGAGTAAGCGGTCGGAGGGAAAAAAAGGGGAGGAAGAGAAGAAAAGAGAGGGAGGGGGAGCGCTAGCGGTGGAATCAGGGCGCGAGAGCACTATGCAAATGTTCAGCCAAAACACAGCAAACACTGCAGACAAACACACTGCATAGATGGAGAAACTGGGATGTGTGCTTTGTTTTTTTTCTGTAGGCTATATTCCCATCACTCTGTTGTAAAAAAAATCATATTAAAATCATAAATATCTCACTTTCCTCTGGCACCTCCAATTAAGGCTATTTTATCTCTCCGAGTCTGGATTCATCCTTCTCTCTTCCTGTAAGTAGAGCGAGGATTTTCTTCGGAGACACTTCTTGCTCGCTCCAACTTGAAAGAGACTTTGTGCCATACGTCAACTGTCTCTCCAGATGCTCCATCTGCTGCCCAACACCAGGTGACGTCAGTAGCAGCGAGCACACTGCATCTGCACTGCACATAAAGAGCCGTCTGTGCAGGCCGACTTGGCCCTCAAGTGTCGTCCTTTGGGAGGAAGTTGCTTTTTCAACCACCAGGAAAAAGAAGCACACACAAAGAAAAGGGCTGATAAATGTGGATTTGTGTGCAGGCATGTCTCCCTGTGCAGATGTGACCGGTGCCGATGAAAGCAAAGCTCACAGTTGCAGTTTTTTTATACAAACTGGTGCCCTGAATGTAATTGCGCTGTGCAGCAAGGGGAAGAACTCATTTATTTGTTTGGGAATTGAGAAGTGTTTGGTTGTGTTTACAGTATACATCTATACTCACGCATTCATTAGACGTATGTAAACGTGACACTATGAATGTGTGCAATCTGATTGAGAAAGTAGTTGGATTCTACAGTTTACATGGCTAAAATTTTACTTGTAATCTGATTATGATTATTTAAGATCTACTTTAATCAAATACTAATTTTATTCGGATCAAGCTCAGATGGATTTTTTGAGGTCATTACTTGAGCAATCAGTCTGATTGCAAACAGATTATTTGCACGTAAACATAGCTAGTGTGAGGAAGTTCAGAAGGAAATTCTCACCCTTCCTTAATCTGAGGCATGATGAATGCTTCGATGACCTCCAGGAACCTTCAAAACCACTGAAAGTGATCTGGATCTACCACTGATTAGCTGCGTTTCCACTGTTGAAAAGCAAGGGTGCGAGTGCATCCCTGGGCCTGGGGATGCTCGGATATATAAATATTTCATTTATATATTTAAGCATTATAATAAACATACACTATTCATATAAAAAATACTAGAGATCATTTGAAGAACAAAGGCAAATCACATATGGTCATAACCATTTATTTATTTGGCTTCATATCATCATCTGTCAATATGTCTGTCTCTGTTGATACTGGACTTGCTGATTTTTTAATGATTATTTAATGTAAGCATATGAGATATGCACGCTTTTTGGACTAATGGAGTTTTGTGTACTCCTGTGATCATTTACATTTACATTTAGTCATTTAGCAGACGCTTTTATCCAAAGCGACTTACAAATGAGGACAATAAAAGCAGTCAAAACTAACAAAAGAGCAACAATATATAAGTGCAAATGACAAGTCTCGGTTAGCCTAACGCAGTACACGTAGCAAGGTGTGTATACACACATATACACACATATACACACACATACACACACATACACACACATACACATATATATATATATATATATATATATATATATACACATATATACATATATACATACACACATATATACACACATATATATACACATATATACACACATACATATATATATATATATATATATACACACATACAAAGTGGCTGGAAGACCTGCCAAGAGAGCATTGCAATAGTCCAGCCTGGACAGAACAAGAGCTTGAACAAGGAGTTGTGTTGCATGTTCTGAAAGAAAGGGCCTGATCTTCCTAATGTTGTATAAAGCAAATCTGCAGGACCGGGTCACAAATAACGGAAATAGATGCGAGCGAATAACATGCTTACTTTTTATTTGAAATAATGATAAATACCAGTTTGATTTATCCCCATTGATGTACACTCCTGAATAATGTATAAAGATTTTTTATTTATTTATTAATGTCACTTTACTTTTTTTCTTAAAACAGTGGTCAAATAGCAATGCTAAATTAAGTTAAAGTTAAATATTTATGTAAAGACCATAGGAAGCAAACTATCTAGTGCATGTGTTCAGTAACACATAATATGATAAAAATGAGAGATGCGATCTACATTAATCAGAAGTGGCTGACGAACACAGGAAGGCAAATACAGTAAAGTGCTTCTTCATTTCCATCAGCACAGGGCTTTTCCACCACTATTGGCTTTAAAAACTCATGTAATCAATCTGTTTATTTACCTTTGATCTTACATTTGTCTAATTACACCTGGTTATTCAGTCATTTAATACTTCTGCCCATGCAGCATCAACACTCCAATTCTTTCAAGTAGGTGTTTTATCTGGAGTAAATAATTGAGTGAGTTTAAAGTCATTAACTAACAAAGACCTGAAGTACAAGATACACGAGAGCAACTCCAGCATGAAGGCTGTAGAAAGACAGGCTGTCAGTTTATCAGGAAGTGCTGTGTGTGCTTCACGCGAGTGCCCTCACGTGGTGACAGAGCATGCAGCAGTGTTGTAACACACTGAGACTGGCAGAAAATCCATCTACAGTGAATTTGCTCTATTAAACTAAAGCAATAAGCCCCAAGAAGCCGTGGTTTACTGTGAAATTATAACAGCTAAGGGGCGTTGTTAGGCACGACGCGAAGCAGAGTTATTCCATATACGTAGTGAGGTTTCACAAAATAAAACAGAGCAAATAAAGTTACGACAAGAAAAAGGTGGATAAGTGACAATTTTCTTTGCCAAGACAAGACTCTCAGAGTTCTTTTAAATCTTACAAACAATATTTGGTATAGTAGGGAAGAGTAAGAAATATAGGGTACCAGAGAGAAAGTATTAAAATTGCACAAAAACACTGAACAAATCAATCCATTAATCTATAAATCAATCAGCAATGGTAAAGACAGAAATGCTAAAGAAATATACCAAGTCCAAAATTATGTCGTAATACAATTCATTGTGTTTTGAGCAGGTACATTTGTTAAAAGGAGATGGAATAGATCAAACTAAAACTGAACTAGAGAATACAAGTAATAAAATAAGCTTCCAATTATTTATTTTCAATCTTCATAAAACATGACAGATCAGATCATGACTGTTTAGGACAGCACCAATCACATCCATGTTCATTTCCAAATGCCAAAACACATCACCTACCATTGTACAGCACAGACCTATTACAAATAAAGATTACATGCACACAGACATAGCCTACACACAATCTCAGCACACTTTACCCACAGATGTCAAGCACTGAATAGGGCCTACACACACCCAAATATATTAACAGCATGGACATGCTCACCTCATCATTATGACCCTGCTGAACCACTATTGTTAGGTATGATTTCAGTGTTACAGCACCACACATCAACCAGGCTTCCTGATGCACTTTTTAAAACGGGATGCAAAAATTCTGACTTACCATCATTACACAGAGGTCCTCCGTATGTGGTCATGCTGCAGTCGCAGGTGAAGCCCTCCCACTGCTGAATACAAACTCCCTGATTAGCACACGAATCCTCCTGACAGGTAGTGCTGGGCCCTGCAGGAACACCGTCATCATGAGGATCAGAGAGAGACACCACCAGAGCCAGTTATTATTGCTCTCACTCATGAGGGGGACACTCACACCACAAAGGTTCCTCACAAGCTTATGAGCCAGTGACAACGTAAAGGTATGCTTGCTCATGTTTACTTGTGTTTTACATATATATATATACTCTGTAGCTATTTACTACAGAGATCCTCTATACTTTGTTGCGTAGTCCTGTGTATCATAGCGCACTGTTTTATAACTAATGGTCTAGTGTACATCGTGTAATTTATGATTTGATCCCTTGGCCTTCATTAAGTTTATTAAGAAGACATCAGCATTTGTATATTTTTATTTGCAAACCCATACAGGGTAAACTCTCTCTCATCTGCATCATCTTTGGTAACTCTTTAGAATACTGTTATATATACAGTGGGTACGGAAAGTATTCAGACCCCCTTAAATTTTTCACTCTTTGTTATATTGCAGCCATTTGCTAAAATCATTTAAGTTAATTTTTTTTCCTCATTAATGTACACACAGCACCCCATATTGACAGAAAAACACAGAATTGTTGACATTTTTGCAGATTTATTAAAAAAGAAAAACTGAAAAGAAAAACTGTCCTAAGTATTCAGACCCTTTGCTGTGACACTCATATATTTAACTCAGGTGATGTCCATTTCTTCTGATCATCCTTGAGATGGTTCTACACCTTCATTTGAGTCCAGCTGTGTTTGATTATACTGATTGGACTTGATTAGGAAAGCAATACTTTCCGTACCCACTGTATATATATATATAACTAAACATGAACAAATGAGTAACACAACATTAACATTCCAGCAACTACTACTGACAAGAGATTAACAAATTAGTAACAGCGCTCAGTTTAAGGTTCACTTTCAGTTAATCAGTAACTACTATTTTATTCATGCCTCCCAGAGAAATGCTTCTTACATGTAGTTAATGGGACCTTACTCTTGTGGCTAATATTCTGGCATCCCTCTGAACTTTACACTTTTTTGTAATCATTTTTGTTTTCACTTTATTACTATCTATTTATTCAGTGAGAAGAACTGGAGACTGCCAGGACATTTAGCGGAGACGAGGACAACTAGATAAGCCCCATAGACAGATCCCCTGTAAAGACCTTGTCTCCTAGACGGCCACCGGGACAAGACCACAGGAGCCAGTTGAGTCCTCTGCACAATGTGACTTTGCTGCAGCCTGGAATTGAACTGCTGGTTTCGTCTGGCCAGAGGAGAACTGGCCCCCCGACTGAGCCTGGTTTCTCCCAAGGTTTTTTCTCCATTCTGTCACCGATGGAGTTTCGGTTCCTTGCCGCTGTCGCCTCTGGCTTGCTTAGTTGGGGACACTTCATTTCCAGTGATATCGTTGACTTGATTGCACAGATACTATTTAAACTGAACTGAGCTGGATGATGACATCACTGAATTCAATGATGAACTGCCTTTAACTGAAAATTGAGTGTTTACTATTGTCATTTTGCATTATTGACACACTATTTTCCTAATTAATGCCATACAGTTGCTTTGACACAATCTGTATTGTTAAAAGCGCTATATAAATAAAGGTGACTTGACTTGACATTTAGAGTAATTTTCCCTAGCAGTAATGACTGAAGTGTTACTAGATACTTCTAAAGGAATTACTAGCTATTAGGAACAGTATACTATAGTGAAGATCATGGTAACCCACTAGTAATGACTCAAGTGCTACCTAATTACTATCTAAAACTTTACTAAAACCTCAAAAGACTTCCGTCATTACTATTAGGCTACCACGATGTCATGTGTTTGTTCTGTTCTGTTTGGTTTTGATCTAGTTTTCCTTGTTTGACCTAATTACCTTTGTTCCTCTTTCCCGCCACTAGTTTGTTTCCTTAGTTACTCATTGATTTGATTTAGTTGATTGGTTTGTTTCAGTGTATTTTCCTGTGTTTTCTTGTGTTCTCTGTCAGTTCTTCTTGTGTCTAACCCAGTCGTTATGCCACTACACATTACATACATGACTGTAGATATATAATGCTTACTATAAATGTATTTGTCGGTTGGATGATTTACAGAATGCTATTATAATGTTTCTGTCAAATCCTAGGCTTACTGTGGTGCGATACCTGTCAACTATATGAAAACATTGGTATAACTGTCTTTTTAATTATATATATATATATATATATATACACAGTATAATTTTTTTGTACAGTGAGGTTTATTGTTTGTTGAGTGAGTGAATGAATGTAGCAGTCAAGGCATTATATCTAGCCATCCACTGTCTGGTTGAATCAGACAAAATGACAGAAGAAACCAGTCCAACATCCAGTAGCATGAAGACACTCAATTTATCTTTTGAATGCCCTACAAAATGCTGTTCACTACAAAGACTTCCTCCATATAGGATGCACCTGTGTATCCTCACTGCAGCTACTCAGGATGAGTCCTTTACCCTATCCTCTCATTCTCATGGTAAAATTAGACAACTTGCACATCATTCATCATAGCAGAGTTTTATCGGTTTCTGGGTCACAGGCTGAGATGGAGAGTGATGAAACTAGGCAGTTTCATGAGGGAATTGAGAAGCACCCTCTGTCTACACTGCACATTCTTCTGCATCTAATTTCCATTAAAAGCAATCAACCACAGTTCAGATTTATTTAGAGGCGGGGTTATCTGAGATATACATTATTAGCAGATTTAAAAATGGGGCAGCTGTCTCAAGCAAAACTTGATCAAAGATTTGAAGTTATTAATCTTGTAAACGTTTAATTAATTATTACAAAAGCGCTCTGCTTGTTTCCCTGTAACCAGTAAAGCACTTGCTTTATTAATTTTTATTATGAAATTCTTAATTAACAATGTAAGGGCAGCTCCCTTGTGCGTAATCCTGTCACATTGTGAGCAAGGATATTCCAATTTATTCTAAACATTTCTCTTCGAATCCTCCACCTTGTTTCCTTTCCTTATATTCTGCCCTTGAACCTTACGAGGGAGAAGAAAGGACACAAAGAAAGCAAATGAGGAGCACCAAAAATGAAATGAGAAGCACCAGATACTGTATGAGGACAAAGCAGCTGCCAAGACAAAGGTCAACATGTCATTTATGTAAAGCAGGAGTGTGATGGAAACAGTATGAAATATTCATGTCGTTTGGGGTATAACACTGTGTATGAAAAGTAGATTTCATGCAGCAACAGCAGAAATTATGCTATCCATTTAAAAGTGTTTCCAGCAGATGCTGAAAACTGCTGCATTTGCACGAGACAATAAACGTCTACAACAAATCTTTTGACAACAGCAACAATACTAGGAGTGAAATGATCACCACAGTAAACTTAGTAAACCAGTAAAGGTAAATGTTAATAATAAACTGAAAATAGCATTCATTCATTTACTTACACCTAAAGCTATTCCACTCTTTTAGGCTAAATATTTCTTATATTAATGGCGTGTTCAAAATGTAAATTCTCTTTTCATCCTGTCTTTATAGAAGCTTATTTATTTATGTTATGTTAAATATGTACAGTATGTAGCCTATGTTGTATATTACAATATGAAAATATGTATAGTTCAATATTCTTTAAATTAATATGTAACAAGTCTTGCATAATTAAAAAAAAAAAAAAAACCTGACAGGGTGATCAGATCTTGTATCATCAATAATTAAATGATCCTATTGAAAAGTAAGAAATGTGTTGTCACCTTCACATCCTCTCTCAATCTGTCCAACACAGACCAGCGCTTCAGACATCAGGTCTGGCAAACGGCCGTTTAGATCCACAGATGCCAGACAGCCTTGAAATCCTTCTTTTGCATGAACCAACTTGGGCAACTCTTTGTGTATCTCCTCAGGAACACCACCAATATAAAGATCACCTGCAAACAGAGCCATAAAAAAAGAAAAGAAAAAAAAGCTGCTTACTGACAGTAAGTAAGGTAGTTGTTGTAGTAGGTATGTTTATTTACTGGTACTGGTTAAGGGATCTGGTCATCCCAAATAAGGCATTAATTTGTGCATTAGAAGTACTAATAAACAGCCAATATGCTAGTAATATGCATGCTAATAAGCAACTAGTTAGTAGTGAATAGTGTTCCATAATCTAGTGTTACCAAATTATTTTTAATCCATAAAACACTATATCATCACCTTTGTCACAAAAAAAGGCAGCAGAGCAGGGTTATTGGCAAGTTAAAATACTATTAATGTGTAATTTACCTTTTAAATCAAGATTTTTGGCCCCAACGGTGGTCTGGGTGGTGATTTTGGTGTCGATTTTGACAGTGTGTAGGTTATTTGTGTCTCTGGAGATGATGACGTTGTGCCATTGGTTGTCATTAAGAGGCTTGTTTGAGTTTCCTTTGATGAGATAAGCACCGTTTCCCAAGTCTGAGATGTAATGCAGGTAGCTAAACAAAGATATCATGAAATGAAATGAAATGTACCACACATGCAAATACAGAAGATTTAGATAATAATTAAATATTTATTATAATAAATGTACTGTAAAAAAGTCCACTAGCAGGTGCAAGCTAAATACAGTTTAGTTTCAGTTGCCCATAGGGAAGAAAAATCACAAATAAGAGCTTTTTTATATCTCAGACAGAGATTTGATTACATGAAGAAATGTTACTGAAAGAGAGAGAGAGCGAGAGAGAGAGAGAGAGAGAGAGAGAGAGAGAGAAAATCTTTCCTCAAGAGATTTAGAAGAAATCCCTCAAGTTGTGAGCAATGAAAAATCAGAGATTTCAATATGAATTAAAATATTCCGAAATATTTAAACAAATTCTTCCGAAATTGAAGTAATAGCTATGCCATCAACTATATTACAAGCTTTTACATTTGTAATGTTTCTATACTCAGCTTAATACTTTCTCAATGTCTCTGTCTCAGTGTCTTTATTATCTAAATGCAAACCTCTGACAAATAAAATCAAATTTTCCAAAATAAATAAATAAAAGTGTTTTTTTCCCATTTGCAAGGATATAATATATTTTGATAGGGAAAGAAGGTGTTGAATGAACAACTCATAACAGCATCTGACTGTAATGTCTGTCTCTCCATAACGTACCCCTTAACCAGCTCTACAGCGATGAAGTCATTTCCATCTCCACTGTTGAACAGGATGAGTCCGTCTGATGAGGTGGTCTTGAACTGGAAGAACAGGTGCATGGAGTAGTACGCCTGCAGCGCGCTCAGAGACAGATAGCTTGAGCAGGACCTGAAGGTCACTGGATCGGCAATGATGTTCTTGAATCCGATCATGGTGTTGACTTCGCAGTAGTCGATGTCTCCGTTTATGCAGAGGTCGATGTACGGCTGGCCGTTAAACGTCAGGCTCTGGAGATGCCCAATGAAGTTGGAGGGCGTGATGGGCAGGTAGCGTTTCTCTGTAATGATCCCCGTCTCAATGTTATAAAACTCCAGCTGTGTGTGGTCACCTGGTATCTCTCCTGTTTCATGGCAGAGTGTTGAGAACAATGTAAGGTTCATTTCATGTATATCATAAAAAGGCCAGTTCATATTATCCCAACAATCTCCAACTAGATCTGTCCTCTCATCTACTCTCTGTGTTGGAGTCAGGCAGCTCCTCCACATACACACACATACACACACACGCACGCACGCACACACGCACGCACGCACACACACACTAGATTTTTATTTTTTTTATTTTTTTATTTTTTTTATGAGGAGGCAGTTAGATGCTCATGGAAAATATAATTTTTCAGTTGTTTCTTGAATATATTTGATATCCTCTGCCTGTTTGGTATAATAGTCTGAAGCTAAAAAAACCTGTGTCTGTGTCCATCATAAACTCTCTGATTGTCTGCGAAATCTGTCGCCTCTGATAGCTGCAGCAGGTCCTTTGCCTGTGGGACAGACCAGATCACAGTTAAACACAGTTAAAAAGAGCAAAACAACATATTATTTATTTAGTCGTTTAGCAGACGCTTTTATCCAAAGCGGCTTACAAATGAGGACAACAGAAGCAATCAATTGTAGTATTAAAACAACTAAAAACAGATCCAAAACTAAAGGCTAAAACTTTATAAATAGTACTTATACACATTTTAAAAATAAAGAAATTAAATAAAAATGACAAATGCATACAACAAAATTTCAAAACTTAACATTTAAATGAAAAACAAAAATAAAGCTAAAAACAATTCAAATGGGTGTGCTGCCTGTGGTAGTACTATATATGACCGGACGGAGTCTGAATGATCACTGATCTTGAGAAACACTGCCTCCGTATTTCAGGGCAGTATTGGCACCATTAAATCTCTCAAAGGGAAGATTGTATTTAAAGATGGCATAATTCCATGGATTCACAAGGCTCATTCAGTGCCATAAACCATTCAACCAATTAGTCACAAATGAGTTGGATTGGCTGGAGGAAATCAGAGTACTGTCCCAAGTAAACTAGAGTTCATGGTCAGTACCTGTCAAACATGACACAGACTGTATGGGCACTTCAAGGTCTCAATCCTGAACTATAACTGATTAGTCAAGGACATTGTGGCCAATTTGTCAGCCAGACAAATACAACGTTCTGGCATGAAACTCTAGATGGTGCAGTACGATAGATCGAGTTCAGTATGTCATAATCAGTGTTGGGCAAGTTACTTCCAAAATGTAATACATTATATATTACTAGTTACTGTCTTTTGAAAGTAATTAGTTACATTACAATATTACTGTCTCTGAATTGTAATGCATTACACTACTTTTGAGTTACTTTTGAGTTACTTTCATCCAAAATATCCACATAAGTATTGTAAAATGCCAAAATGTAGTTTAATGCTGCTCATTCTACATCCAGTGGAGGGTAACGTGGTAGGTCTATATAGCATAAAATATATGAAATCATATTTAGATACCGGTATGTAGGTCTACATTAATGTTACGTTGTAGTTTAGGTTAAAAAATATAAGCACAAATCGCATTATTACATTCATAAATAACACTGGTAAATAAAGCGAAATATTATCATGTACAAACAATAAACACAATACCTAGCCTATAGGCTATTTTGAACGGTTTCAGAAGAAAATTCACAAGGCTCATTCAGTGCCATAAACCATTCAACCAATTAGTCACAAATGAGTTGGATTGGCTGGAGGAAATCAGAGTACTGTCCCAAGTAAACTAGAGTTCATGGTCAGTACCTGTCAAACATGACACAGACTGTATGGGCACTTCAAGGTCTCAATCCTGAACTATAACTGATTAGTCAAGGACATTGTGGCCAATTTGTCAGCCAGACAAATACAACGTTCTGGCATGAAACTCTAGATGGTGCAGTACGATAGATCGCTGCTCAACATTCAAATACTTGGCAGTGTTTGCTGTAGCATTGGCAGTGCACTTTAGACCTGCCTGAAATCAACAACTAAGATAAGTGAATGCTCTTCTAATCCATATTGCTGTGTGTATTGCGTGGTTTGCCTAATATAATTCAAAAATGAGCAACCATAAACAAGGTAAAATAAGTGTCATGTTAGCAGTTTGCATCATATGCAGTAGTGAAATATTAAGCATATTAGCAGCAGCATTTACGCATCAGTGCTTATACAGCTGGAGCAAACGTAGTCTAGAGCATGCAATCGCTCTAAGGACAGGCCGATAGTAACAGACATGAAAACAAGCTAAATGAAATAAGCATTCTTGTGTATGCATTTCAACCGGGGTTGCTATATTCAGCGGCATAATCTCAATGTCACATTTGTTTAAATCTAAGGTTGATGTTTCATTAGCTGTTCTGAGTGTGCGGTCGATTTCAGCTGCACGCAGCATCAAACGCACATGCTTTTATCGTTCCTAATGGCTCTATTCGATTAGAGAATATTGTTATTTTAATAACAGTTATCAAATGAATAATTTATGTATTTGTGCTGTGTCATAGTACGTTGTACTGTGGCTGCCGTCGCATCATCCAGGTTGATGCTGCACACTGGTGGTGTTGAGGAGAGACCCCCCCAACATGATTGTAAAGCGCTTTGGGTGTACAGCAATACACAATAAATCGCTATATAAATGCATCATTCATTCATTCATTCATTCATGACATTTGCTCAGGTGGGTGCTGGGGTCTTATCTATCGGATTGCAACGCATATTCTTGTTAACACTTGTGAACATTACACATAGTGTGAGTCAGATTAGAGTTAAGCTGGTTGGCATGGTAGCCCAGGCACACCATTATATCCTTATACTCAGCAACATGCACATATTGGCTTGTATTTTTCATTTCTGTGTCTCCTGATTTGTGGGGGGCTATTCATATAGGTTATATGTGCAGCAGCAATATTCCTTACATGCTCACAGCAGCATATTGTGGATATATTGGCAGTAGTAAGTTTCTGTACTTGCTCTGCAGCAGCAGCAGCAGCTTAGCAGATCTATTCCGCCAAGACCAAATACATTAACATTGTCATGTACCATATATTACCATGCAAACCACTCCTAGAGTTGTCATGACAGAAATACAAAGGTCTGGCATGAAACTCTAGATGGCGCAGTCTTATAGATCTAACTCAGTATGACATAATGACATCATTATCACATGGCACAGCTGATTGGTTCTCTCCTGTTATGGTAGCCAATGAGCTCGCTGCTCAACATTCAAATACTTGGCAGTGTTTGCTGTAGCAGTAGCAGTGCACTTCAAAAACCCTCCACCTTCCCCAGCTCCACCTGTGTACATCTGCTATGGGGTGATCATGTATGCTATAGAATTATTCATGTTATATGTGCAGCAGTCCAACCAGTGCATACGTAACTACATCACCAAATAAAGAGACATGACGGTTAATGAGAGCAATCAAGTCAGCACATTTACTCTCTGGCAAATGGGCCAACATTTTATGCAAATTTTTAAGAGTCTCTGAATTTTGAAGATGTCCCAACAGTACCGTATCCTCTGGAAAAAAACTCATTCATCAATTTCCTCCTCCAAAGGAACAGGTGAAGTACTCTCAACTATCAATACAGGTTTCACTTCAGTCTTGGCGTCTAATGCTTTCTGAGAATGGCAATAATACGGCTTGTAGCAAATTAGCTCAAAAGGGAAATGTATATAAATAATTACAATTAAATTTTCGTTTTGTTTAGTTAAATATACGATACTTGCATTGCCTTGGCCTTGAACGAGTGTCCGGATGCAGTCTCAGATGAAAGTCTTGATGGTTTGGAGGTTCAGTGGTGTAGGAGTCGCGATCACGTTCTTCCGGGTTTGAAGAGTGATGAACTCCAAAAAGATGTTATTCTGACTGTGGTGGTCAGGAGAGTTTTCTCCCAGATGGAAAGTAAAGGCATGGCTGTAGTCGAGGCCTGCCAGGAGCGGCTGCGCCGACCCCGGGTGGGTGATGAGAGCAGAGACAAGAGACAAAAGCCAAAAACCCCCAGAGGGTCACTGATATGAGGCCTTATAAGTTCGAAGCAAGTCACACCTCTCAGGATTTGAGTGAGCCAATGAGGATTGGTACCTTTGGAGGGAAATTTTACGATGCTTTGTCTCTAGCATGGTGCTTTGCATATGAAACTCGATTGGGTGTTCAAGAGAAGAATCTTCAATATTCCTATAATACTAATGTGTTGCATAGGTATCACCATATAATATACACTCTCATTTAGATCATGAAAATACAAACTCATAGATACCAAACATGGTATAGGTGAGGTTATATTAACTAGTGATCTATCATAAGCATGCATAAAACAGTATACGATACACAAGACCATATACAAGGAGGTAGTAATCATACACAAAGACCTGGGGATATGCATGATAGGAAAGTCAGAGAAAAATGTGTTTATTATTTAATGAAAGACTCAGTTCCTATAGCAGTATGTATCTGTTTTAGAGAGAATTGAGTAGGGAGGAAGATTCTCTCAACATACTTTTAGATTGTAAAGTTTATCTGATCTGGCTGAGGTGCCTGGTCTGTAGATCATTCACAGACATATTAGCACCAAGTCTGATGTTGGCTGAGGGGTCTGTGATTGTTTGTTAATCTAATGAATAATTGATTTGTTAAATCTAATGAACAATTGTGTGTCTGATTGGTCCAAATGCTACAGCACAAGACCATATACAAGGAGGTAGTAATCATACACAAAGACCTGGGGATATGCATGATAGGAAAGTCAGAGAAAAATGTGTTTATTATTTAATGAAAGACTCAGTTCCTATAGCAGTATGTATCTGTTTTAGAGAGAATTGAGTAGGGAGGAAGATTCTCTCAACATACTTTTAGATTGTAAAGTTTATCTGATCTGGCTGAGGTGCCTGGTCTGTAGATCATTCACAGACATATTAGCACCAAGTCTGATGTTGGCTGAGGGGTCTGTGATTGTTTGTTAATCTAATGAATAATTGATTTGTTAAATCTAATGAACAATTGTGTGTCTGATTGGTCCAAATGCTACAGGCTTCAACAAATTAATGACACAACTGTGTTGACTTCCTTCTATCTGGGGTGTCAATCAGATAGTTTAAATCAGTAACTTGCTTTACCACCATAAAATGACTTGTATACTGAGCTTGAAACGATGAACCCTCCAAAGCCAACACTTGATCGCCGGGCATAACTTGTCGTTTCTCAGTTCGCAGATCATAAAGTGACTTCATACGTCTCTGAGAAGAACACATTTGTTCTTTTGCCATCTTACCCGCTTCACACAATCTACGCTTAAAGTCATTCACGTAACTTATCAAGTTTTTAGGTAGTGTACCTTCAGTCCAGTTATCGCGGAGCACAGCCAGTGGGCCCCGAACAGTGTGCCCAAACAACAAATCATTGGGACTGAACCCAGTACTTTCCTGACATACCTCACGCGCTGACAACATCAACCACGGCAATCCCTCCTCCCAATCACCCTCCAACTCCGTACAATACGCACACAGTAAGGACTTAAGCGTCTGATGGAAAAAAGCCCAAAGCCCCCTGGCTTTGGGCGTGATAAGCACTAGCTTTATTGTGCTTAATGTGCAGCAGCTTCAAAACCTGAAAAAACAAGTGAGAGGTAAAATTAGGACCTTGATCACTTTGCACAATCTTCGGAATGCCAAAAACGGAAATGAACTGAGTCAGAGATTTCACCACTGATTTTGCAGCGATCGTAAGGAGGGGATAGGCCGCAGGGTACCGAGTCGATGCACACATAACAGTGAGCAAATAAATACTAACTGAGTTTGATCTAGGCAACAGGCCTACACAATCAATAATCAGATGCTCAAATGGTGGACTGACAGCCGGAATAGGAAACAATGGGGCAGGTTTGATCGTCTGATTTGGCTTGCCTGTTAGTTGACAAGTATGAGATGTCTTGATGTACTTTGACACATCTTCCTTCAATTTCGGCCAAAAAAAAAAAAAGGAAGGATTCTGTCATAGGTCTTTCTAACCCCTAAGTGACCTGCAAGGTCATCATGAGAAATCTTCAACACAAGTGAGCGATACTTCTCTGGCTCTACCACTTGTATAATAGAATCCCCTGCAAAATCACTACCATGTGGAATCCACTTCCTCACCAACACTCCATCCTGTAAGAAATAACTATGAGCAACATGCCTAATTTCATCAGATGACATCACATTCTCAAAAAGTTTATAGAGAGATGAATCAAGTTGCTGCTCCTGTATCAATTCTGAAAGAGAAACAGAAAAATCAACAGGCAAAGAAAATGTTGATCTTACTACAGCAGAATCAGAGGACAACTTTGGTTGTGCAGAGGCCATGGATCGAGTCACAGCACATGCTGTGAATACCTCTGGAAAATTCTTATTGCTCTCATCAGGACCTGGGAGAGAAAAAGATGAAACCACCGGAGATGAAAAGGTATCAAACCCTGTCTCCCGCCAAATTGTTTCCCATTATATATTGACATCCACACCCTCCACTGGCAAAGAGGGACGCACACCAACCACCACCTCTCCACTCACAAGTTGAGATGATAACATTATTTTGTGTAAAGGAATAGACAAGACATTTAACCCAATTCCTCTAATAAGCACACTAGTACCAGTGTCGCTCAAAGATGAAAATGGCAACACATCCTGCAAAATAAAGGACTCGGACGCCTCAGTGTCCCTCGATATCGTCACTGGAACTTTCGTCTCTTTACCAACAATCGACACATGCCCATTCGTAATAAAAGGCGCATAATCTCGATCTTTTATGGGGTTCACTTCTGTGGGAAATCCTTCCCCAGACAAGTTAATAGGATTTAACACGGGTGCCACAAGGACAGCTGGTTTAACACGAAGAGCCTTACCCCCTTTACTCTTAGCTTTTAGTACAGGGAACTCATTCTTCCAGTGGCCTATACCACGGCAGTAATTACAGATCAGAGATTAATTTCTAAGTGTACGATCTATTTTATCTTCAAACACTTCATCCCTTTTCCGAAACTCAAAACTACTATTATGCGTCAAAACATAATCATCAGCTAACTCAGCAGCTTTAGCAGCTGTGTCAGCTTTCTGCTCATTAATATATGTCGCAATGTGAGCAGGAACAGATTTCTTAAACTGCTCAAGCACTATTAAGTTACTCAACTCCTCAAAGGTGGTTACCTCAGATGCCATACACCAATGGATAAATGCAGTAGTGAGCTCTCTAGTAAACTCAACATGAGCCTCATTAACTCCCCTGGACAACGTTCTAAATTTCTGTCGGTATGCTTCCGGTACTAACTCGTACGCTTTTAAAACTGCAGCCTTAACAATATTGTAATCTTCGCAGTCTGAAAGTGAAAGCGCAGAATAAACTTCTTGAGCCCTGCCAGTAATCACGCATTGTAAAAGCAGTGCACGTTCTTTACTAGGCCAACCTCTTGCCTCCGCTATCCGCTCAAACAGTATAAAAAAGGTATCCGGATCTCGCTCATTGAATTTAGGAAGTAAATGCAAATTACCAGCAGCGTCAAACAATTGAGAAGCACCCTGACCAGCATC
>NW_015629495.1:86830-92374 GCF_001515625.1 Sinocyclocheilus rhinocerous
TTGACAAGTATGACATGTCTTGATGTACTTTGACACATCTTTCTTCAATTTCGGCCAAAAAAAATGACGAAGGATTCTGTCATAGGTCTTTTTAACCCCTAAGTGACCTGCAAGTTCATCATGAGAAATCTTCAACACAAGTGAGTGATACTTCTCTGGCACTACCACTTGTATAATAGAATCCCCTGCAAAGTCACTCTACCATGTGGAATCCACTTCCTCACCAACATTCCATCCTGTAAGAAATAACCATGAGCAACATGTCTAATTTCATCAGACGATATCACACTCTCAAAAACTTTGTAGAAAGAAGAATCAAGTTGCTGCTCCTGTAACAATTCTGAAAGATAAACAGAAAAATCATCAGGCAAAGAAAATGTTGATCTTACTACAGTAGAATCAGAGGACAACTTTGGTTGTGCAGAAGCCATGGATCGGGTCACAGCACATGCCGTGAATACCTCTGGAAAACTCTTGTTGCTCTCATCAGGACCTGGGAGAGGAAAAGATGAAACCACCGGAGGTGAAAAGGTATCAGGCCAAACCCTGTCTCCAGCCAAATTATTTCCCATTATTATATCCACACCCTCCACTGGCAAAGAAGGACACACACCAACCACCACCTCTCCACTCACAAGTTGAGATGATAACATTATTTTGTGTAAAGGAATAGAC
This sequence comes from Sinocyclocheilus rhinocerous, assembly GCF_001515625.1. Classification (NCBI taxonomy): domain Eukaryota; kingdom Metazoa; phylum Chordata; class Actinopteri; order Cypriniformes; family Cyprinidae; genus Sinocyclocheilus; species Sinocyclocheilus rhinocerous. Next base: position 87,506 of record NW_015629495.1, read on the forward strand.
AAGACATTTAACCCAATTCCTCTAATAAGCACACTAGTACCAGTGTCACTCAAAGATGAAAATGGCAACACATCCTGCAAAATAAAGGACTCCGACGGTCCCGTGTCCCTCAATATCGTCACTGGAACTTTTGTCTTTACCAACAACTGACACATGCCCATAGGTAATAAAAGGCGCATAATCTCCATCTTTTATGGGGTTCACTGCTGTGGGAAATCCCTCACAAGAGGAGTTAACAGGATTTAACACTGGTGCCACAAGGACAGCTGGCTTAACATGAGGAGCCTTTCCCCCTTTAGTCTTAGCTTTTAGTACAGGGCACTCATTCTTCCAGTGGCCTTTACCACGGCAGTAATTACAGATCAGAGATTAATTTCTAGGTGTACGATCTATTTTATCTTCAAACACTTCATCCCTTTTCCGAAACTCAAAACTACTATTATGCGTCAAAACATAATCATCAGCTAACTCAGCAGCTTTAGCAGCTGTGTCAGCTTTCTGCTCATTAATATATGTCGCAATGTGAGCAGGAACAGATTTCTTAAACTGCTCAAGCACTATTAAGTTACTCAACTCCTCAAAGGTGGTTACCTCAGATGCCATACACCAATGGATAAATGCAGTAGTGAGCTCTCTAGTAAACTCAACATGAGCCTCATTAACTCCCCTGGACAACGTTCTAAATTTCTGTCGGTATGCTTCCGGTACTAACTCGTACGCTTTTAAAACTGCAGCTTTAACAATATTGTAATCTTCGCAGTCTGAAGGTGAAAGTGCAGAATAAACTTCTTGAGCCCTGCCAGTAAGCACACATTGTAAAAGCAGTGTACGTTCTTTACTAGGCCAACCTCTTGCTTCTGCTATCCACTCAAACAGTATAAAAAGGTATCCGGATCTCGCTCATTAAATTTAGGAATTAAACGCAAACTACCAGCAGTGTCAAACATTTGAGAAGCATCATGCAAAGCATTAACTGAGCTGTTATTTAGTCCACCTTCTCTTATTATGTCTAAACGGTATTTTTGCAGCTCAATATTGGTCTGTTCATTTCTAGTTTTTTCACGCTCTACTTCCAATTTCACACGCTCCTGCTTAATCTGTAACAACAATAACCGTTCCTGTTGCTCAAAAGTTAAAGAGCTAACCTGAGGTTTAACTTGACCGGCAGTAGCTAGCATTTCAAACAATATACACTGTTCTATCAGTTTTGTTTTAAGTGTTTCTCTAACGGTACTATCCTTTACCCTTCTATCTCCAATCTCAATTCCAATTGATCTTTTGTACACGAATCAAGCAACGCTTCACAAGGAGTGCTAATAAAATCTTTGACTAGATTAGACATGATTCCACCTCAAATATACGCTACAAAATAGAAGGTGTGTTTTACAAACCTAGCAGGAGGAATAACAAGTTCCCTCTCCCTATCTGTAAAGAAAAACCTAACTCAACCGTAATCTTCGTGTGGTTACTGGTGTTAAGTGTTTCTCTAACTGTACTATCCTTTACTCTCCTATCTTCAATCTCAATTCCATAATGATCCACAATTTTGAATAATTGATCTTTTGTACACAAATCAAGCAATGCTTCACAAGGAGAACTAATACAATCTTCGACTAGATTAGACATGTTTCTACCTTAAATATACATTAAAAATAGAAGGTGGAATAACAAGTTCCCTTTTCCTGTCTATAAAAAAATAAAATAACTAACTCAACCCTAATCTTCGTGTGGTTACTGGTGAGGGGTATTTACGCACTAACTCCCGCTGGTACAAAGAAAAGCAACCAGCACGCTGGCGACACACAAAAATAAAAAAATTACATTATGCCACACGTTCCAAAAGGGAACGAGCAGCTACATCTAACAAGGGAACACCAATACTATTAAAAATTCCCCCCACAATAGGAATTGCAAAATCACTTACCCTCTTTAACCCGCATAGAGAGACCGCCAAACTACAGACACCAGCAATTCATCGCATTCCATCCTTGAATCAAATCCAACGCGTATTTCCTTCAAAATGATGCATAAAACACCCCAAACAATAACGCTACCACAACAATCGCTCTTCCAAATTTACCTGAATTTCCTTACAAAATAACCGAACGCAAACAAAAACAAAGCACTTTCAAATCATGTCGAAAAACAACAGGATTTTAAAAAAATTAAAGGATGAGCCCCCATTTGTCACGACCGGCTCGCAAGCCGCGACAAAGGAGACAACACGTTGGCTCATGATAAAAAAGGAATAACATTTATTAAAGTAAGATTAAATTAGAAAAAAACAGGATGAAAACAGCACGAGGAAGGAGAATGAGCGCATCGCAACTGAGGGGAACTGCTTAAATCTGCCGGCATCAGCTCCAACACAGGTGTAAGTCCTCAGCCATAATGACGTCACTCACCCTAACTCTATCCTGCAAAACAAACAAAGGAAAAACAAACAACCAACAAATATGACCCATACTGGGTTCATAACAAGCAGCAATATTCCTTACATGCTCACAGCAACATGTTGTGGATGTATTGGCAGTAGCAAGTCTCGGTACTTGCTCTAACAAGGAGACAACACGTTGGCTCATGATAAAAAAGGAATAACATTTATTAAAGTAAGATTAAATTAGAAAAAAAACAGGATGAAAACAGCACGAGGAAGGAGAATGAGCGCATCGCAACTGAGGGGAACTGCTTAAATCTGCCGGCATCAGCTCCAACACAGGTGTAAGTCCTCAGCCATAATGACGTCACTCACCCTAACTCTATCCTGCAAAACAAACAAAGGAAAAACAAACAACCAACAAATATGACCCATACTGGGTTCATAACAAGCAGCAATATTCCTTACATGCTCACAGCAACATGTTGTGGATGTATTGGCAGTAGCAAGTCTCGGTACTTGCTCTAACTCAGCAGCAGCGTAGCAGATCTATTAGGCCAAGACCAAATACATTAACATTTTCATCTATATTACCATGCAAACCACTCTGAGAGATGCATGACAAAATATACTTAAAGGTGGACTTAGCAGATGCCTATGTCCACATAGAATGGAAGATGATTCAAAACTCTATCTAACTATCAACATGAATAAGGGTCTTTCTTCTTACAACAGGCATGTGTTTAGAGTAGCTTTGGCTCCAGCCCTCTGGCAACACACAATCGATCAAATCCTTCAAGGAGTGCCTGGAACACAGTTGGTTGCTATCTTGATGGCATAACTGTCATCGGTGCTACAGATGCAACTGGAGAAATGTGGACTCAAAGCCAGATGGGACAACTGTGATTTATATATATATATATATATATATATATACAGTAACAAACATGATTCATGTAACCATTTTAAAGAAAAAAAAAAAAATAATTTGTTATAGCTTTTTGAGCAAGGGTGCCACCATCTTACTGGTGAATGAGCCAGTGTAATGCGAATATGTCTGAAAGATATGACATAACAATAAGATGTGACATGAACGATACTGTATGAAGCGTTATTTGTTTACATCATGTTGTGCCTTGCATTATGAAAACAATATTTGGGATACCATGATCAAAACTTTATGTAGTCAGTTTTCTTAAATATTATTGTTCAATAAATGGTATTTTATATAAAATAATAGTAGCATTTAATAATTTGGTATTAAAAACTGGTCTGTGTTTTAGTGTTATGGAGATCTTAATTTGGTGCTGGTTTATACATTGTTGAAATCATTGTGGTACATCCAGTTAGAATGTAGTACAAGGCAGACTTTTCGTCTTTAACTCTTTCCCCGCCATTGACGAGTTATCTCGTCTTTTAGAAGACAACGCTTCCCCGCCAAAGATTAGTTTTTACGGCTTTTCGTGTTTTCACTGTTATATACTAGGGGGCGCTATTACACATCTTCTGAATGAGTACAAAACCTCCCGAACAAAAACACACGTGAACAGGACGGAGAAACGAGCGATCTCTTATGTAAACAGATGCATATGAAAAATAATGCGATCATCAGCAATGGCAGCATATAAATGAAAACTGCATAACCGAACTGGGACTTCGGCATAGCAATGAAGGAGTGAGCAGCTAGAGAACGGGGGCTCCCGATCCATCCTTTAATTTTCAAATTTATACGACATATAAGATCAACAATCACATTAATAGTTACTTAAGACATTGCAGATTGAACTATGAGCAACTCAAAACAGAAACAAGCTCACTCTTCAGCTCCGCTGACCACGAGATCAACCGCTAGCATAGCGGGTAAATTAGCAGCCATGGCTACCTCATCTAATGCAGAGAAACAATCTGCGACTGAGTCTTTTGAACCTGTCTCCATGGACCAATTAGTTTCTGAACTAACAAAACAAAGAAATAGTATCAGAGAAGACATTTGTGGTTTGATTCAGGAATTTATTGGTCCTTTGCAAAGTTCGATAGATGAATTACGAGAAACGGTGGATGACTTTCAAGGCCGTTTGGTGTCGATGGAATCCCGAGTCGGGGAAAACTTTGAAAAGCTGATAGCGGCAGAAAAAGTTATCAAAACTCTGCAAACCCAAAACTCGTCCCTGCTTGACCGCATCGAAGACCTGGAAAACAGATCCCGCAGATCCAACTTGAGGATTGTTAATATTCCAGAAGGGAATGAAAATAATCAAGATCCCGTTAAGTTCGTTTCCGAAATGCTGAAGGAGGTGACGGGCGCAGAAGTCTTCGATGAACCACCAATACTGGAGAGAGCTCACCGATCCCCCGGTCAAAAACCGACAGATGGCCGTAAACCGCGTCCATTTGTGGTTTGCTTTCACCGGTTCCAAGACAAAGAGCGGCTACTCCGATGGTCAAGGAGTCATGAGATCCAGTACAAGGGAAACGCAGTCAGAATATATCCG
>NW_015629495.1:96192-96804 GCF_001515625.1 Sinocyclocheilus rhinocerous
ATATCTACACAGAAAGACCATTTGAGTGACCCCTCCCCTCCCTTCTTTATTTTTATTTTATTCTTTTTATTTTTGTGAACACGTTTACTTTTGTTAACAAAATTGACTTTGATATCTGCTGATAACAAAGTATTGAAATGTATCTTGCTATTTTGTATAGTAAGCACTCACTTTATTCATATAATTATTTGGTTGTTTGGTTATTTATCTATTATTTTTCTACTTTCTGTTAATTCAGGGTTGTGGAACGGGGTGGGGAAAGAAAATACATAATTATGTAATTGTTTGAATTTTTTTTGTTTAAACATTTTTGAAAAATTAATAAATAAAGTGCAAAAAAAAAAAAAATGCATTTTTATGAAACCTACCTATATTCAAGTGTTGATAAAAAAAAAGAATGCTTTAAGCTACAATAAAACAGATTTTTTTTTGTTTAAAAGTAGAGGCTCTGATCTTTATTTTGGTATATTGCATATTCAAATATTCATACAGCAAAATATTCTGGAGGCCATCAAATTTGAGCGAAAATCATCAAAATCGCTAGCGGTGGCTGGCAACATTTTTCAAAAATGCTGGCGGGAAAAGAGTTAACATTTATTTTCCACTCCAGTG
>NW_015629495.1:99769-116780 GCF_001515625.1 Sinocyclocheilus rhinocerous
CGCCAAAGACGAGTTTTTACGGCTTTTCGTGTTTTAACTGTTATACACTCGGGGGCGCTATTGCGCGTCTTCTGAACGAGTACAAAACCTCCCGAACAAAAAACACATGTGAACAGGACTGAGAAACTAGTGATCTCTTATGTAAACAGATGCATATGAAAAATAATGCGATCATCAGCAATGGCAGCATATAAATGAAAACTGCATAATGTTACAGAGTAAAATGTTGATCCAGGAAGTGGTATATGTCTGTGCAAGCTTTGGAGGTGTTGATGGAAGCGATTTACTGGATTTATGCTTTGATAATCGTACTGAATATTATCCAGATGTAGTTTTTGATAAAAATGTGATTTTCTCACCTTTTTGCTCAAAATAATGCATTTTTATGAAACCTACCTATATTCAAGTGTTGATAAAAAAAAAAGAATGCTTTAAGCTACAATAAAACAGATTTTTTTTTGTTTAAAAGTAGAGGCTCTGATCTTTATTTTGGTATATTGCATATTCAAATATTCATACAGCAAAATATTCTGGAGGCCGTCAAATTTGAGCGAAAATCATCAAAATCGCTGGCGGTGGCTGGCAACATTTTTCAAAAATGCTGGCGGGGAAAGAGTTAACATTTATTTTCCACTCAAGTGTATAACATCATGGTGGAATTTTACGTAATTCCTGAAACATCTACATTCATGTAAAGCATGTAATCCACGTAACATCAGAAATAAGCATGTAAACAGCTGTTGTAAATTATAATCACAGTAATTTACATGAGAGGAATAATATTCATATATACAGTATGCTGTTGATAGATTCAGTCCATGACTAACTTCACCCAACAGCAACAATATGCAAATGTGTGTGTATATATATATATATATATATATGCTATATTACATAACTATATTGTAATAATATATAATGTTGGGCACTATCTGTCACACCCACTGAAGGCTTATCATAGGTCCACTGATACTAACCCTGAAACTGAACCTACTCCGGAGCAGGTTATCTTCACAGACATATTGCAGGTTATCTGGTTACTTACATACCCTGAAAGTTACCTCCAATTTTGGAACTGAAAGCTGAGGTTATCCACTCACTTATCCTCAAACATACCTGGGTATGTCACATAACCTGCTTTCTGGAATACCCCTCAGGAAGCTATATAGCATAACCGGACTTAGCTTCTGTGCCTTCAGCAAGCACTCTGTTTGAAAAAGTTGTTTCTCCTTTGTGTTGTGTGTATTGTGGCAGTGCACAGAATCATTAGCATGAGCAGGTTGGTAAGCAAGCAGTATTTTAAACTATGTGTTTCTCCTTGCTCTCATTACATCGCAAGCAGGATACACTTATGTCTGTCACGATTACTACTTTTTGTTGGTCAATATATTGCCCCAGAAATAAATGTGATAAACAATATTTATAAAAATGTTCGTAGGTCGGGAAGAAGGAGGCGGAAACCGGCGAATGTTCAAAGAAAACTTTAATAATAAAATAAACACAAAATAGCCGTACCCCAATATAGAGCCTGGGAATCTTCAAGCAAAGCAAATTTTGGAGCTCATGCTGGAAATAAATCTGTATTGTTTGCTCATCCCTTACTGAACAACTCATCATCTTCATATTCGCTAATGGTCAACAAACTCCAAGGATAAAGCAATACTTAATGGACAATGAACAGATAAGCTCATTTCTTTAGTAATTCTTTACTCATTCAGATAGCAAAGCAACACATACACGCAACTGACTTCGTGTGCTTACCTTTTGTTTGTCTTTATGTTAGGCTTTTGTGTGGCACGTCATTTATAAACACTTTTGAAACTATTTCTGTGGTTAGCCTCATGGTTTGTGTGGTTCTGGGACTGGTTAAACCAAAAATAATCAGTGGAGTCATCCCTTATAAATTTATTTGTAATTTGCCTTTCTGGGAGTGTTCAGTGAGACGGTTATAGAACAGGGACCGATTTACTATATTATCAGACCTCCAGAACCTCAAGCCATTTTATATATTTTAACCTTCAACATTTAAGTAATTTAATCTTGTAACCATTCATGCTGCCATGGATAGGAATGTGGTCGCACCCATTAAAATTAGTATTTTACAAACCGAAGAGAGCCAATGAAAGATATGATTACCGACTTTAGCAATCAGTGCATTATCTGCACATGATGAATGTGAGAGGGTGAAACAACAGCTAGAAATGTTAGTGAAGGACCTGGGACAATCCATGGTTGACTGCTTAAAGAAAAGGGATCAGCAGTTAGAGCAAGGATTGGTGGATGGTAGAGCAAAGACAAGTGAGTAACTGGAAACAGTTCAAAGAGAGATATCTGAATTCTTTTTTAAGCAAAACCATGATGAGGTAGAAGCAAAGTTGCTGGAAAGAAAGTAAGGAGTCAAGGAGAGCATCCAAGATTTTACTTTTCATTATTGAGCATTGTGTCTGAGATGGAGGAAAAAGATGACTGAGAAGGATATTGTCACACCCATGGACGTTTTGCTGTGTTTTCTTCCCCCGTGTGCTCTGTGTGACCTAGTTTTCCCTCATGTTTGATTGTGTCATTTAGTTCAGGTGTGTGTCATTAATTATCTTCATTTGCTTTAGTATTTCTAGTGTAGTCTGTCCTGTGATCCTCGCCCGGTATTGAGTGTATGTCTTTACGTGTGTCTCCAGCCTGTTCATGGAATTACCCTCGCTATTGTGGATTTATCAAACATTATTGAACCTATCTCCTTCATCTTCGTCATGCGTGTTTGTAGACCACGTATTGTGACATATATAGTTCAAGCTATCCTGAGGAACTGCAATCCCTGACTTGCTAGCCTGTTAAGTGGGACTAACAAGGATGTTAACGAGATGGTTTGGATAGGATCTCAAAAATATAGTGAGATTTTGATGAGTCTAAGAGGTACTGATGTGAGGTTACCGGTGAGGAGCAGAGGAAGAAAATAGCTGTCCCTGAACATCAGCGAAACCCACCATATGCAAGTAATCAAGTGGTGCAAGCCTGTCCGCATCCAGTACAATGACAAAATTACAAGAACATCACCATTACAATATTCCTACAAGGCAGGTATGTCATCTCCATAATTGATACAGGAAGCACCTTCTTGTTCAAGAGTCCTTGTGGAAACTATATCAATCAACTAAGAGCAATAGTTTCTGTTAGCAAATGGACAAAAACAAACTGCAGTTGTGAAGGTGAATTGGAAATGTGAAGTGCAAAAACAAGCAGTGCCTTTGACAATTTACATTATGCGGGATATTGACCTGACCGTGCAAGTTATCCTAGGCATTGTTTTTCCACTTAGGGTGTACTCACACTAGGCATTTTGAACCGTACCCGAGCGCGTTTCACCCCCAAAGCCCAGTTCGTTTGACTAGTGTGAGCGCTCCGTGCCGTGCTCGGGCACGGTTCGTTTAGCCATCCCTGGCTCGGTTGTAAGAGGTGGGCCAGGGCACGGTTTGGTTGGGCTCAGGTGTGGTACACATGTAGTGTGAGCGCCAACCGTGCTGGAGCACAGAACAGATACTATTTTGAGTGTGCTACTGTCATCATTACAACCGCAAACATATACTATTACTACTACTACACTACACTTTTCAATTAATTTAATTCAATCAAGTATATTTACGTTTATAATGGGTCTGGTTCTCACCTTTTTGATGAACTGGAATTGTAGTCTGCGATTTAAAGCTGCAAATTATTTCATTAACGTCAGCTGCCTCCATAATAATTATCTAATACTTACAAGTGAAAATCAAGTCACGGCATAAATTACAAATTTATAAGGCCGAATATTAGTGAAAGTGGGTTTCTCCGTTATCTCGCACATGAAGTAAACGTGCCCCGGCCCGGAAAGTTTAGTGCAAGTGTGAGTGCAGGCCAGCGGGGGAGTGGGGAGGGGGGATAATCGCACTCGGGCTTGGTTCAAGGCAACCGTACCTAGTGTGAGTACACCCTTAAGAGCAGGATGATACTAGACTTTAGCAGAGCTCATTACAGCTTGCCCACTAAAGAAGAAATTGAGAAGCAAACTCCATTCCTTCACCACAATGTGTACCCTTCACTGCACTTTTACCTTGCAATAACTTCTCTGGGTTGCAATTATGAATCCAGAGAACAAATACAACAACTCACCTAAGCAGCAGACACCGAAACACATGTTAGAAAACAATTGGAGGAATTGTTGTTAAGGTGGCCGTCAGTGTCTACCCAGGAGATTGGACGGACTAATGTTGTGAAGCACCGTATCATAACTACAAATGGGGTACCAATGCGGTGGCATGCATACAAGCTTTCAAGGGAAAAAGCAATAGTTTGAGTCAGAAGTGCAGGAGCTTCTAAAAAAGGGATTTATTTAACCAGCTACCTCTCCGTGCGCTTCTCCTGTAGTTGTAGTCCCGTAAAAGGATGGGGGGGTCCAGATTCTGCGTTGATTACAGAGGTCTAAACTCACCTAGATGCCTATCAAATGCCCCAAATTCAAAATATCCTGGAGTTGTTGCATGGAGCTACAATCTTAAGCACTCTCGACCACAAAGGTAGTTACTGGCAGCTAGAAATGGAGTCATACAGTTTCCAGAAGACAGTGGTTGTAACGTCAACAGAGTTATATGAATTCCTGTGTCTTCCTTTTGGACTGAAAAACGCTGCAGCATAATTTCAGAGGCTAATGGAACATGTGCTACCAGAAGTTGTAAAAAAAATTTACATTGTGTACATTGCCGATAGTGTTGTGTATTCCAAATCTATCTCTGAACATCTACAACATCTTTATCAAGTTCTCACATGTCTGCATAAAGCTGGTCTCACTCTTAACCCAAAGAAATGCAACCTGATTAAGAAATCATTGAGGCTTCTCGGTCACATAGTTTCAGAAAAAGGAGTAACCACAGACCCAACCAAGGTCGCTGCAGTAAAGTCTTTTCCAATACCTCAAACTGTCAAAAATGTGCAAACATTGTTGGGCCTAGCAGGCTGGTATCACCAGTTCATTCCCCTGTTTTCAGAGAAAGCTGCTCCCTAGCACTCTCTAAAACAAAAGAGCATCATTTGGTCTTGGACTGACCAGTGCTAACAGGCATTTGACATTCTCAAGCAAGATCTGGTACAAGCACCCGTACTGGTATCCCCTGACTTCACTAAACCTTTTCGTGTACAGACGGTTGCCAACGACATTGGTCTAGGAGCAGTGCTCACCCAAGAGTCTGAAGGAGAGGAGCATGCTTTTGCATCTCGCTTACTCAGAGGAGCAGAAAAAAAGTTTACTCAGTTTTAGAAAAAGAATGTATAGCTGTAGTATGGGCAGCGGAAAAGTGGAGACCATACTTAGAAAGAAGGCCTTTTGAAGTAGTTACAGATCATGCTGCATTAACATGGGCATTTCAACTATCGTCACACCTCATCCGCTGGACAATTCGTTTGCAAGGCTTTCATTTTACAGTAAGATGGTCCCAGATGTACTGTCATCTGACCTTCTTTTCCTCACGACTACTGCTAAGACTACTGCCCAATCATGCTAGTAGACTTCACCCAAATAGCGGCATCACAAAGCAATGACAGTGAAATTCAAGATCTAATGGTCAAAACAGGAAAGCAGACAACATTGGATGTTGCCAGGGAGCAATATGTAATAGAAAACTGATTGCTGTTTCAAAGTGTTTCTGATGGGGGGAAAGGCCAGAAACTTCCGCTGGTCATTCCAGAACCCCATTGGCAAGCTTTCTTACAATACACACACACATAAAACTCTCAGCGGGTCCTTGGTAAAGTAAAAAATGTTCCTTACACTGTTAAAGATTGTATATTTGCCCAGTATCCAAGTCAATGTATGGAAGTATTGTAAGAACTGCCACGCTTGCTAAAAATTCAAGCTTTCTCAGAAAAAGCTGTCTGGTTAATTACAAAGCACTCACATTTTAGAAACAGGATACATGCTTGGAGTTGATCTCATGGGCCCCTTCCCCAAGAGTATATATAAAAAAAAAGAATATTTGCTTGTGTGGTACTTATTATTGCTCTAAGTAGGTAGAGTTGTTCCCTTTGGACATGGCCAAGGCTGTGTCTGTACATCTTTCCCCTGAACACTCTGCTCCTGGGAGTTACAGAGAGGGTCCACCAGAACAGGATTTGGCTACTGCTACCGCCTAATCAGAATTATATCACAACAAATTATATTTTCCTTTTATCCATGCGTATTCACAGTTTGTGTCCTGAAAGGAGAACATCGAGGAATGGAAGGGATTGGTTTGGTCTAAACATACTGCAATTGCCCTTTTTCTATAAAATTTGAGAACAATTCTTGCAAAGCATTCTGTTTCTGTCCAGTTATTTTATTTGCTTCTTTAATTACCTGTTAATTTATTTTTCTGATTCATTGTTAAGTAACTGTACTGCGAATCAATATTATATTTTAGAATGTTTTCAATCATTGATCTATAGACCATGGGCAGTGTCTTTCTGTCAATATTAAAATTATTTAATTTCCGTAGTAGACCTAGATGTTGTCTTGCCTTCTTATGTATATTTTCCATATTATCCTGAAACGTTTGTCATCAGTAATTGTGCCCTAATATTTAAGGTAATATTTTCCATATTACACTGAAGCTCATTAATATATACAGAGAAGATGAAGAATGATAATACACCCCAGATGATGCCAACCCTCAGACAACATGCAAAACTACCAAATTTTGCTATAAGTTTGATTGCAGCATATAATCATTGCTGTTAATAGTGTTCAGTCTCTTGTTTGATTACATGACATTAACTAACTGCTTGATTTTTACCGTACATTTCTGCCATATGGACTTGAGATAGTCACCACTGATAAGCTATTACTAAATATAATGTAGAAACTTTAATTTTCTGTAAAGCTGCTTTGCAACGATTTGCATCGTGAAAAGCGCTATACAAATAAATTTGAATTGAATTGAATTCATGTGGTATCCCTGTATTTAGGACTGTACAGTCAGAATTCTGTCTACACCAGTGGTTCTTAATCCTGTTCCGAACACAAATTAACTTTTTGATGAAATATGAGAACTTTCCCTCCATAAGCAGCGACGCAATTTATACATTTAAAGCACAGAACGGTAGGAAAGACATTGTTAAAGTACGCCATGTGACTTCACTGGTTTAACCTCAATTTTATTAAGCAACGTGAGTGCTTTGTTTGCACAATAAAACATAATAAAACAAAACTTTATTTATTAAAATCTGCATTGTGTGTTCACGAGAGCATCAAAACGGATGTGTTGTTCATGCCATAGAAGACTTGCATCAACAAAACGCACATGAGTGAGTGTTCACTAGAGTACCACAACATGAGTTTGAATAATATAAAGTGGTAATTTTTGTTTTTGTGCAAAAAAAGCACTCACGTCACTTAAAGGGGTCATATGATGTTGCTAAAAAGAACATTATTTATCGTCCTCTTTTGGAAGGCCAAACAAAGTAGTTTCGCTTTCACAGCGAAACACACAGCACCTTCATGACATGGCGGAGGCGGCAACAACAATACTACAGCAATAATTAAAAGTTACGCCTTATTTCTTTGCGTGTACATTTGGTGGGCGTTATGCAAATCTTCCCACATCGTGACGTAGACATGTGGGGGCGTGTTAGAACGAGCCGTTTTAGGCGTGGCTGTCATATGACCCCTTTAATAAAATTGGATTACCTAATGATATACTTAATGACATTCGGGTGAACTAACCCAAATCCAACAGAATGTCATATGATTCACTTGCATCTAGCCAATATGATAGGCTACAGTTGGCAGTACTATTAACACAGGTGAACACATAAAAGGAATTTGTTATGGTGACAGAGGCTTCCACAGCACAAACAGAATGACAGTGACAAGACACAATAAATAGAATAAGTAAATAGGAAATAATAATAGGCTATATAACATTATACTTTTTTTTTTTGAAAGAACACAAAATACAAAATAAACAATATGGTATTTGTGTATACAGGTGTGTTATGTACAAATGCAAGGAAATGTAAATAAGGCATTGTAGTCTACTCTTTCAGGTTCAGGAAACAGGCCTCCATAAAATGTGCTGCACACATTTGAATATTTGGGTTGAACTGTTCTGGAACAGTGTTGTAAATACAACTTAACCACTGATTTCTAGTTGTGTCCTCTTTTGGAAGGCCAAACAAAGTAGTTTCGCTTTCACAACGAAACAGCGTCACACACCGCGGCCTTGAGTGAGCGGAGGCCGCGGGGCCTAGAGTGAGCGGAGGCCGGCTTGAGTGAGCGGATATCGTCCTCTTTTGGAAGACCAAACAAAGTAGTTTCGCTTTCACAATGAAGCACACAGCGCCTTCAGGACAAGGCTGCAGCGTCAACAATACTACAGCGAGAATAAAAGTTACTCCTTCTTTCTTTGCGTGAACATTTGTGCGGCGTTATGCAAATCTTCCCACATAGTGACGTAGATATGTGGGGGCGTGTTAGAACGAGCCGTTTTAGGTAGGCGTGGTTGACTCTTAACTTTTATAAAGAATATCTCTTTGGATTTGAGACTTTAGTCTTTGCAACTTTACAGATCTTCTTTATGCACCAAGAGCTTGTAACACTTCAAAGAGAAAGGAAAAATTTAAATCGCATCATATGACCCCTTTAATAAAATTGGATTACCTAATGATATACTTAATGACATTCGGGTGAACTAACCCAAATCCAACAGAATGTCATATGATTCACTTGCATCTAGCCAATATGATAGGCTACAGTTGGCAGTACTATTAACACAGGTGAACACATAAAAGGAATTTGTTATGGTGACAGAGGCTTCCACAGCACAAACAGAATGACAGTGACAAGACACAATAAATAGAATAAGTAAATAGGAAATAATAATAGGCTATATACCATTATACATTTTTTTTTTGAAAGAACACAAAATACAAAATAAACAATATGGTATTTGTGTATACAGGTGTGTTATGTACAAATGCAAGGAAATGTAAATAAGAAGCATAGTGTAATAAAAAATACATTTCTGTCATGACAACTCTCGGCGGGATTGGCATAGTAATGTACATGACAATGTTAATGTATTTGGCCTTGGCGGAATAGATCTGCTACGCTGCTGCTGCTGTGGCAGAGCAAGTACTGAGACTTGCTACTGCCAATACATCCATAACATGCTGCTGTGAGCATGTAAGAAATATTGCTGCTGCAAATATAACATACATGAAATAACCCCCATATAGCATACATGAATCAACTCATAGCAGATCTATACAGGTGGAGCTTGAGAAGGTGGAGGGTTTCTGAAGAAAGCTGCAACTGCTACGGCAAGCACTAGTCATATATTTGAATGTTGAGCAGCGAGCTCATTGGCTACCGATACAGGAGAGAACCAATCAGCTGTGCCATGTGATGATGTCATTAGGTCAGATTGAGTTAGACCTATCGGACTGCGCCATCTAGAGTTTCATGCCAGAACTCTGTATTTCTGTCATGACAACTCTCGGAGGGATTGGCATGGTGATGTACATGACAATGTTAATGTATTAGGTCTTGGTGGAATAGATCTGCTATGTTGCTGCTGTGGCAGAGCAAGTACCGAGACTTGCTACTGCCAATACATCCACCACATGCTGCTGTGAGCATGTAAGGAATATTGTTGTTTGTAGATGTGATGGGTTGTTCAGTTTTCCCCATCCTGTTCACAGCTGTTTCAGGTTATTCTGATTGGTGCAAAACAGCTGCATGAATTTTGTAAAAGCTGGAGGAGCCAATGACTTCAGAATTAAAAATCCAACAAACTTGTGTAACTTTTCTATTTGCAAGAGAGTAACCACCACAAAATGTTTGTGATTACTGTAAATGCAGTGGCAAGCATAGATAGCAAGGCCAATAGTTACATCAAGAAGTTTGTAAACTTGCAGTGTTTTCTTTCAGATGTGGAATTGTTTGAAAGAAATGGCAACAGATACCAGTGAAGTCCATCATCTTGGGCTACAATCAGGAGAAGGTGGGACTGGTTTATGGGAATTGTGAGACAAGTATGAAGGAGCAGGAAAAGTGGAGCAGGTTGTGAACAATGCAGATTCACATCTGAAGGATCAAGGGTTTAGTAGGAAATTCCAGTCAGTAAGAGCAGGCTTTGGAGTGGAAATGGCCCTTAAATGGTGGTTAGCAGCCTCCAGTAATCAAAAAAAAAGAAGAAAAAAAAAGAAATGGTTTTTGATTAGAACAGTCAACCAGTTGCAGAGAGGGCTCATCTGATAAGTTGGAAATTTTGAAGGTACCTCAGGCTAAGCTAAGTTTTCTATAAAAAGCTACTGATCTCACCCTTCCAAGCCCAGGTAATTTTCCTCGGTGGTATGGCACAGAAGAAAAACTGTCCCCTCTGTGAGGCCCCTAGAGCAAATTTGAAGCTTATGTTGGCTGGTTGCTTTGGGCCAGTTCGAATCCTGCTCGGAGTGAGCGAGCGGAGTAAAACCAGAGGGGGTACACAAGCCAAGTACAGGTGGTGACAATCAGGTTCTGTGCTAATTAGCTGAGATTTTTGATATGCGTAGAACACGGCTCCTTAAGTCTGGCCCTGGAGGGCTACTGCCCTGCAGAGTTTAACTCCAAGCCTAAACAGAGACTCCTGTACATGCTAATAAGGGTCATGAGAGTTACAGGCTAGTGAGTTTGATTATGGTTTGAGCTAAAAAATATATAGGGCAGTGGCCCTCTAGGGCAGCATTTGAGGAACCCTGGTGTAAAGACAAAAGTCTTTACACATGGTTTGTTTCTTTTTAGAGAAAGTTCATAAAGTACATTTACATGGGCATTTTTAATCAAGCTATAATCAAGGTATTGGGATTTTAGCATATAGTCAAGCTATAGTCTTAAGGCCTTTCCACACTGAGCATGAAAAAGCTAAACCAATTTCGGACACGATGACGCGCTGGAATAAAACAACAGATTACTATGGATGCTTCCACAAATGCTTCCACATTCGTGGATGCTTCCACGAACATTCGCACACCGAAAATGCGAATATTTTTTTTTTTCTCGTAACAGTCCTACAAATCTTTTCAGTTTTGCAAAGTGAAAACACGGCCGTCCAATAAGATTTTAGCATTACATCACGTGGCCAGAGCAACTGCTGTTACCCAAAAGGTCGACGATCACGAGCGTAAAAACACAGAAGTAGAGGAATTTCAAACAACATAGAATATGGATGTCGAGATGTTGTTGTCGTTGGTGTCTGAGCATAGAGAACTTTTGAACAAGTCACACGACTACAAGAACCAGGACAAGTTTTGTGGCAAAGAATCGCTGAGAAAATGGGCATTGATGGTAAGTTTGATATCTTTATATCGTATAGTATAAGCTTTGATGTAGTCTGTTAACCTTCAGTAATTATAAAAAAAAAAAAAAAAACTTTAACAATAATAACAAATGCTTTTAATATTTTGCAGCGGATGAGTTGAAAGCAAAATGGAAAAATTTCAGAGATACATACACGAGGAGAAAGAGAGAAGAGGTTGATGAGTGTCGTAGTGAACAGGCTGCAAAAAAAGAAGCCATGGAAATCTATGAAAGTCATGGAGTTTCTTGCTGCTTCCACGGAACCACAAAAGTACAAACAACACTATTTCTTGGTATTTTGTGTGCAACATATGTAAATTGAAAAACATTATCACGAGCGTAAAAACACAGAAGTAGAGGAATTTCAAACAACATAGAATATGGATGTCGAGATGTTGTTGTCGTTGGTGTCTGAGCATAGAGAACTTTTGAACAAGTCACACGACTACAACAACCAGGACAAGTTTTGTGGCAAAGAATCGCTGAGAAAATGGGCATTGATGGTAAGTTTGATATCTTTATATCGTATAGTATAAGCTTTGATGTAGTCTGTTAACCTTCAGTAATTATAAAAAATAAAAAAAAAACTTTAACAATAATATCAAATGCTTTTAATATTTTGCAGCGGATGAGGTGAAAGCAAAATGGAAAAATCTCAGAGATACATACACGAGGAGAAAGAGAGAAGAGGTTGATGAGTGTCGTAGTGAACAGGTTGCAAAAAAAGAAGCCATGGAAATTTATGAAAGTCATGGAGTTTCTTGCTGCTTCCACGGAACCACAAAAGTACAAACAACGATATTTATTGGTATTTCGTGTGCAACATATGTAAATTGAAAAACATTAACATGTTTTTAATTTAACAATAAATAGCCTTAGTACTGCACTGAATGATATATGCTTTTTTTTTTTCTTTTTTTTTTTATATATGCACTTCTGGAGAGCCATGGTCTATCATAGTGCATGGTTGTAACTAGTGTGTTTTTTGCAGTGTTCACAGCAATATTGAGGAGTGTGATTGTGAATTGGAAGATGGCGATGGCAGTGACAGTGAACAAGTTACCTGCAGTTCTGGTGAGTCCACTACAAGTTCTGAGCCTGTTCAGTCATCTTAAAAAAAAAGAAAGCAGCCAGAGACACCAGACTTTATGGAGAGATATCTGGCAGCAAAAGAAGCTAGAGAGAAAGAGCGAGAAGAACGCAGGGAGCTTCGAAGGGAAGATGACGTTAGTTTATTCCTGCAAAGCTTGGCTCCTGTTATCAGAAGATTACCCCCCTCCAAACAGTCTTCTGTAAAAATGTGATTCCATCAGGTTTTGCATGAAGCTGAGTATGGCCACACAGACATTCCACTGTTTCCCCAGCAACCTGTGTCCTACCACGGAGCACCTCCTCAGACACCCCCGCAGTATAATAATTCTGCCAACTCCTAGTACCCACTACAGGACTTTGTTTTATTGTGCAGTTCACAATTTATATGAAAAGCGCTTGTAAAGGATTTTACTTACTTTATTTTACAATTTGTATTTATATGTTGTGTGTATATATATATATATATATACTTATATATTTTTTTAAGAGTCAAGTTTCTGTTTTTTTAAGATATAATGCATACTTGCACTCCAATTGCCTTTATTATTATTATTATTTTATTTTATTTTTTTGTCCCTTACATTTTTAAAGTGCATTTATTTTTTTAGAGTTTTTAATTATCTTTATTGTATCCTTAGAGCATTGTAAATATTTCTTATCGGTTTCTTGTACTAATAAACATGTTTTCCTAATACTGTGTTATTACATTACATTTTCCAAATATTTAGTTAGTACTGCTTACAAAAAACACTTGCACAACTCTCCTTTCTTGTGAAAATAGTTGATTTGTTGATTGTCATTGTTTTATATTCGCATTTTACATACAGCAATGTTACATATAACAAGTGTTGACCAAATAATTAATGTCACAATAACAACAGTCAATACAATCCAGCAATCAAAAAGGTAGTATTCTAATAAGGTGCTAGGTGGAGGATAATGAAACATAGAAATTATATAATAAATAATGGTATATAAATAGCTACTGTAATAATAAAGTACTGTTTTTATACATTGATGAGTATGTTAATTTTGTTCATATGAATCCAAATTTATTTTATAATGTTTTATGAAATGGCCATGTTTTAAGGGATACCAAAAATATATTGGCTATAACAGTAAGTAAAAAAATACAAACACGTCCTTTAAATTACTTTATTTTTCATTTCTATACAATGGCTAAAAAAATGTTTGCAGGTTTAAAGTACAGACACATGTAAACAATCAACAAGTCAAGTGTACACCTATTTAACAAATATTTGCACAGTACATGTGTGAATTCAGACATCCATAGACTTTTTGGATTAATTACACCCAAACCACCATGCACTTGTTCATACTGCCATTCAACATTCCCAGCAGGTGAGTTGAAATAAAGTTTGTAAATGTCTCTCAGGTTATGTGCCTCAGTGGTTGCCCGATTTCCCTGCAGATGACGTAGCAGTTCTATGGCTGTGCAGTTACTACTCTCATCTTGTACAAGGTCATCTTGTGAGTTCTGATCAGATGGCCTCAGATAATTACACAAGATACAAGCTGCCTTCACAATCGAATCTGCAAACATGGGACTGGCTTGTAAACGCCGCTGAAAGACCCTGAAACGCTGACTGAGTATGCCAAAGCAGTTTTCTGATATACGACATGCTTGTGACAACCTGTAGTTGAACATTTTCATGTCTCTGGGTAGATGTCGTCCAGGGAATGGACGAAGGAGATACAGTTTCAAGCTTCGTCTGCTACAATGACATTGTCACGGGTCAGGGTGCCCTCTGGCTCCCTCTGCTGTCTGTGTGTCATGTCTTTTTCCTTATCCTCGCTGCTGCTACTGCTGCTAGAGAACTTCATTTCTGCGTCTTGTGTACCTGACAGCATCAGTAGCCAGTAGTGTTACGCGCTAACACAAGTAGCCCTTCTTCTCGGCGGTCAAGACAGCCGAATAGTGGTGTGCGTCACCTAGTGTTGAGGCGTCAAATACATTTTCGGTCAGCGGCACCTACCGTGCAGGCATGAATTAGCAGAAGGCGAACAATCGTTTCACGCTCGGTGTGAAAGCACCGTTCATCGGCGATTTGCCTCGCTTTTTCGCATCGTACTCAGTGTGGAACGGACTTTAGGGTGTACTCACACCCAAGCATGATTGACAGATGAATTTGCATCTTTGCTCACCGACAATAATTCCCATTAATCAACAGGATGAGAATGAGACCCATTATATACTCAAATTAATTAGAAAGTGTACTATCCAAGTATTAATAGAAGATGTTTGAGCTCATGTAACAACTTGCCCATTGTGTGTATAACAGACAATCATTCCCTTCTAGACTGCGCCTAGAAATCAGCAGTATGAAGGAGCTTATACACTCTGGAACTGTTCAGCAGATCTTGTGGTCAGCCACCAAAGAGCAGCTAGCTAACTGCTTGACAAAAAAGGGGGCATCTGCACTTGGCCTTCTGAAAGCTCTCAGCACAGGCGTTTGCCATCTTAAAGACTGAAAGGATTTAACAATGTTTTACTTATGTTTTGTCAATGTTTAGTCATTCAAACTAAATCTCTAATGTTAACTAGTTATACATAAAAAGAAAAGAAAAAAGGGGAGATTGTTAAGTTATGTTTTATCTTCTGTGCATGTGCGAAGAGCACCATTTTGGGTTAGCGCAGTTTTTTTGTAGTTCAGTTGAGTCCTGTATACAGAGCTGCTGTGGTTGAACGTGTTTGGGCAGTAAAGCGTGTAATTGCTAAGAACAGTTGTGTTTATTGAGTCAACACAAACAATGCCCGAGCCCACCACGTCAAGCAGGCCTGGTTATGGTGTGAAGTGACAAGACTTTGGGGGTCGGTTCAGATCAAGTGTGAGTACGCCCTTCATCTGTCTTTCTGAGTATTACGTGCATAATGAAAAAAAAAAAACATACTAATGTTATACCTTGATGGTGCTGTGTTTGTTGCATGCAGCCATTCCATGAAAAGAGGTTGTCCATGAGAGGAATAAGTTTATATTTGCTGACTTGGCTGTCAGGTGCAGAGAGGTCAATAAATTGCATGTGATGACCTGTAAGGGAGAAATGTCTTGCTGGGAAGGGAAGAATGAGAGATAATGCAATAGTGCCAGGGAGACATCTCTGACCATTGTCCTACCACCAGGAGAATTTCTGGGCTTAATGGGATGAAATATCTATGAAGGATTGCTACCATGATGACCCACAGATGGACCGAAGGCAACGGTGCAACAGGTAATAATACCTTTGTCAGCTGCCTGTGCATTTCATTTATTTAAAAATATTACTTTTTTAAAAAGTAATGCATGGCAGTTGACCTTTATGGATGACCAAAATTTGTGAGAGAGCAGTAAACAGTATTCCACTAGAGGCCCTGATTCCATACACGGACCAATTGGGTCATACTATCAGAGATGCTGTCTAGATGGCACCACATCTACACATCTGTTCATCTACAGGATATGTAGATGTGGATTAGGCTTTTTGTCACATAATAGAACCAGCCTTGTTAAAGCAACACAGAATCTTTTCTATGCCATGGTCAAAACCCATTTGGACCTTTGTGTTTGTACAAACCAACTCGAGGGGTACACAGAAATACACAGAACATAAGCAGGAAACTTGAAAGAACAGTGTGATCATAGTGCAGTATGTTGATTGATATGAGGTGAGATAACATGGTTACACTCCAAACTTAAAGGGGGGGGTACAATGCTGTTTCATGCATTCAGAGTTGTTTACACTGTTAAAGAGTTGGATTCTCATGCTAAGCATGGACAAAGTTTCAAAAAACAATTTGGACGTATGATGGAGTATTTCTGTGCCAAAAATCTTACTTCCGGGTTCGTTCAAGTTTCTGAGAGTTTTTTTTCGATCGTGGCACTTCATGACGTAGACGAGGGTGGAACTCCTTAATTGGGCATTTTTCCCGGAAGAGCACACCCGGGCACGCATCGGCCAGAGTGAGAGTGAGATCTCACCCATCAACGCGCTTCATCCGGCAGCAGCGCTGCACGGGACTCGGTCAGGAAGAATGTCTCCAAAGAAGTGTGTGGAGCTGTCCCAGCAATAAAAGAGCCCGGTCATGATCTGGAACTGCAGACGGTAAGTGAAACGGCATCAAATGTCTGTTTTGTTGGTATTCGGCGCTCAAATGCTCGTCACTCTTTAGCTCCGCCCACGGCGTGCCTCCAGGATCTCTGCTTTTTCCAGAGAGAATCGTAAAGCTGTATATTTATTTTATAAATATGATAAAACTAAAGACTTTTTGGAGATATGAAGGATGCAGTACTACTCTATAGGTACTCAAGATTAACATGAGATTGGGTGAAACTGTGTGTTATGTCCCCTTTAAATTGTCCTCATTGCTTATTTAACTATTGCATGACTTTTAACGGTGTCATTTTTGATGTTAGGCTTAAGATGTTTGACTGATTAAAACCTTGTTGGGATTCCGTTAATCAGAATGTCTGAACAAACAAATCATTAGATGCCACCAAGTCAACTCATCACTCAAGTTACCATCCTTGA
Source organism: Sinocyclocheilus rhinocerous (assembly GCF_001515625.1). NCBI lineage: Eukaryota > Metazoa > Chordata > Actinopteri > Cypriniformes > Cyprinidae > Sinocyclocheilus > Sinocyclocheilus rhinocerous. The sequence goes on from NW_015629495.1 coordinate 116,727, forward strand.
CTGGCTTCTCAAAACATCACTCCAGACTCAACCAGATCTGAGATCGCACACAAC
>NW_015629496.1:0-133 GCF_001515625.1 Sinocyclocheilus rhinocerous
AAACTACGCCAGAGCGCGTACACACCTCACGCACCGAATGCCGTGTGCACACTCCAGGCAGTTGGACATAGTGGTGTATTAGAGGTAAAAAATGATATAAATACTGTTCAGTTTCTTGCACAAACCGATCGTT
>NW_015629496.1:417-680 GCF_001515625.1 Sinocyclocheilus rhinocerous
TTAATAACTTTATTACCAAAGCCTAATAAGGATTTATTATTTCTAGAAAATTGGCGTCCGATTACACTAATTCATAATGATGCAAAAATTTTTGCACGTATATTTGCCGAAAGATTGAAGAAATGCCTTGATCCTATAATTGATGATTGTCAATCAGGATTTATGAAAGGTGGGCACATTTGTAATAATATTAGGCTCATTTTAGATTTAATTGATTTTAACGAATTTATTACAGATAATAGTTTTGTTTTATTTGTTGATTT
>NW_015629497.1:0-4880 GCF_001515625.1 Sinocyclocheilus rhinocerous
AAGCGCTATATAAATAAAGGTGACTTGACTTGACTTGACTTGTAACCACCACACTTTATTTATATGCATTTATTTATTTATAGTGTTTACCACCATCTAAAAGTTCATGCATTTTAGAGTTGTATCATTACTTTTATAAATTCACATTCCTCAACATGATACCTTCAATAAAAGCTCCAATAAAGCAATTTTTGGTAACCTTTCAAGTTTAATATTAAAATGGTAATTCTTCTTTAGACTTAACAATTATATGTCATACTTCATACATACGAACTTTACATACAATATTACAATTTTCCCATTTTATGTATTTAATTCTTTCATCTGTTATTAGGAGGATTTGAAAATCACCCATCATGCAGACAACAGCCTGAACAGCTTCTGTAAGTGGCAGAAAGGCATCAATATGAAGGATGATGATCATCCAGTCCATCATGATGTGGCTGTCCTCATTACCAGGTACAAATGGCCTAATTGTAACCAAAATTGCATTGCTTTAAATATATATAACACATGTGTTAACCCTTTTCTATGACACAGAAAAGACATTTGTGCTGCCATCAATAAGCCTTGTGAGACATTGGGACTGTCTCATGTGGCTGGAATGTGCCAACCTCACCGCAGCTGCAGCATCAATGAAGACACAGGCCTGACCCTGGCATTTACAATCGCACATGAGCTCGGCCACAAGTAAGTCCTATAACACAGATTAAATATACTGTAGAGCCAGTCTTGGTTTTAAAATGTTTCAGATTATTTTAAGTTAGCTATTACTTACATTATTGATGGAATTGCCATGTATAGATTTTTAAAGATTATTAATGGAATTTTCATATACCTTTAGATTAAAAGTTTTTTAAGACCACAAGAAGCAAAAATGGACTCAAGTGTCCAAACATTTGGCTGTTGTGTACACATTTCGATCACATTTTACTTGGGGACCAATTCTCAGTAATAACTAACTTTTAACTATGACTTTTGCCTCCTAATTAACTCAATAAATAAACTCCTAATTTGCTGCTTATTAATAGTAAGGTAGTTGTTAAGTTTAGGTATGTGCTAAGACTAAGAGATCTAAAATATGGTCATGCAAAATAACGCATTAATATGTGCTTTATAAGTACTAAGAAACAGACAATATGCTAGGATTATGCATGCTAATAAGCAACTAGTTAATAGTGAGAATTGGTCCTTAAAATAAAGTGTTACCCACATTTCTAGACCGCTCCTGCCTTCCTCAAATTTGGTAAAGAAGAAAGGCCCTGTGACATACATAGCATGTTGGCATGCCTTCTGTAATGTCTGGGTTCTGTCTATTTGTGGTTGTACTAAACATTGTTGTTATTTACTCTTGAGTGGTAGAGCTTTTTTTTTTATATCTAATGCAGATAATGAGAGGGAAGGTAGCTGATATATTGCTGATATATACACCACTGTTCAATCGTTTGGGGATGGTAAAATGTTTAGTTGTTTTTAAAAGGTGTATCTTATGCCCACCAAGGCTACATTTATTTGATAAAAAATACAGCTAAAACAGTAAAAAAGTATTACAATTAAAAATAATTGTTTCCTATTTGAATATTTCTTAAAATGATATTTATTCCTGTGATGCAAAGCTGACTTTTTCAGCAGTCATTACTCCAGTCTTCAGTGTCACAAGATCCTTCACAAATCATTCTAATATGCGGATTTGTTGTTCAAGTAACATTTCTTATTATTATCACAGTTGAAAATGTTTTTTTGTTGAAAACCATGCTTCATTTTAGAGCATTCCTTGATGAATATGAAGTTTAGAAAAAAAAACAGCAATTATTTAAAAATTGAAAAATTGTGTAAAAAAGTATTTCCCGTCATTTTTGATCAATTTAATAATCTTTCTGAATAAAAATGTTAATTTCTTTACATTTTAAAATTTTAACTGTAATAATGTAATGCTTATAAAGCACAGTGTATGTATTAATCTCTGGTTTAGAAATAATACACACCCATGCAACACACTTGTTTCAACAAAACTGACACCTATCTGTTTTTTCTTGATCAAATTTTGAAAGTAATACAGATAACTTCCACAGCTAAAACTAGACACAGTGTTGAATATGTAAATTGCTAATTTTGTGTTGCTCTCACAGCAAAGGTGTCTTTGAACCATGCATTAGTTCTGTGGACTAACACACTCTTTACTGGAGGCAGTATAAGGTCATCACATACTGAATATTCTCTCTCATTATTCTTCAGTAGAAAGCTAAACCTTTTTTAATCTAAGCTTTTTTGAGTTACTGAGATAGGGACTCTTTCTGGTACCAGTTTATTACTATACATTTTTTGCCAGCATCTCTCCATCTATATTTCATTCAGATCTGTGTGATTCATTGTGTATAGTTCCCTTCAAGATAATATGGAATAGTTTTTAAGAAGTCAGTGTTTGTTCCAGACCATTATGTAAATGAAAGCGGCCTGAATGTGACTTGTGAAGCCTAATGGATGGCTAGTGGTTGTAGCGTCTGGACGAATCAAACACACAATATATATTTTGTTAGCTAGATTTAACAAATACTCTGTATGCAGAAATTGGATTTTTTTTTTCTTCACAGGAGCATACTATTAAATGACAGTCTGTTTGTTAGAAACCATATTAGAGTCTTACTTAGACTTAGAGTTTGTTTGATCTCATGCCATTTAGTCTGCCGCACATGCCGACCACCACATAGAAATATAAACAATGATATCCCGATAAACAGTCAAACACAGCGGGACTCAAAAAAAGGCAGCTTGACAGCTCAGTAAGGGTCTCTAGTGAGCTGTGTTTCTAGACTGCTATTTCTGAGACAACAGTCTTTGTAATATATTTAAAAATATTAATTTCCTCATTGTACATTTTAAGAAATATTCAAAGCAAGCTCTATCATCTGTTACACACTGTCTAACCAGAAAATTAGTTTGATTTGCCTGGCCCCTCCATTTGTAAGAATATGTGGATAGTAATGCACTTATAATGCATTTATAACTGAGCAAGCTGTGGTTTAAACCAGAAATGCAAAGTTCATAATTTTGTTCAAAATTCAGTTCTTTTGCACATTTCTATATTAATAAACTGTATGTGTTACCAGTGAAATTTCTGTTTATGGAATTTGCTACATGTAAATTTAACAGTAACACTTTATTTTGCATTGTCCTTGCTACACGTTACATGTAGTAGTAACATTAAATTAAGCATAAATATAAGCAACTAACACATAAACCAAACCCTAACCCTACAGTAAGTACATGTTGTTAATTAATATTACATGGTACTTATTAGTGTAATTACATTGTAACAAAATAAACTATAACCAAGTTAAATTAGTTCAGACAGGACCACTTTGGCAAGTTACTTTGAGTTTATTGAAACACAAGTTATCTTTGGTGGTATGCTTCCTTAAGAGGTACTTGCTCCATAATTTATTGAACATACAAGAGCTTTAGCATTAACCCCCGGGACCATCAGCTTGAGTGATATACAGACGTTTACGACACATTAGTAAATGTCTTCAAAAGCGAAACAGTGGTAACGTAGACGTGGCAGTGAATCCCGGGACGAATATACTGTAGCTTGGCTATGAGGATGAGTGTCTCTCAGCAGTGAGGTCCATAACAGCTAGGACTTGAAGCCTTGGTAATCTGAAACAAAAAGAAGACGACAGCCAGAAGGTGCACAGTAATATGCTTGATACTTATAGTGGGGAGGGGGGGAGGGTTGCGAGCAGTTTGAGCATACTTTCCAAGCAGTAATGCCACGTACAGTATATATATCTCTGGTCTAAGAGGAGAATGGTAGTGGTTGGAGCGATTTGTCAGCTGACCGCAGCACTATGCCTACATGGCCTGACTGAACTAACACTGCGTTTGATTTAAGCTTTAGTTAGATGTATAGTTACGTCCCTTTCTATGTATTCTTGTGCATATTGTGTGAAAGCTACAGGGTTTACTACTGTAGGTTTTTTTGTGACAGGAGTTGAAAAAGTTGTTAAATTTGCAAAGACAAGGTTAGTAGAAATGTTAGTGAACACATTTGGCATGGTTCAATGTCTTGCCACCTAGACTTGTCACTTCCATTAATGTAAACGCTATTATATTAGTAATTTTAGCATTAGTATAATAGTAACAACAGAACGCTGATAATATAAAGTACATACATACTTTCCAATAATATCAAGTTAACTATAAATGTATTCTTGTTTTTCCCATATGACGACAAAATATCTGTGTTCTGTAAATTGTCTAAAACATGTTCTTGTCAGGCAGGTTCATTCATTAATAGCATTTAACTTTAATTTAGTAACTAAGCAACCATGTCCATTACAAATAACTTATGAATAACAAACCCATTCTTCATTGTACACAGTGGTCACTTTCTGGTTTGCAGACATAACTACTTTTTATCAGTACAGTTTCCAAACAGTTACAACGTTGAATACATTTAAACTACACTCTGACATTACACTGGAGACTTGTGAGGACACACAGGGACAAGGACATAGTCATGAAAATGTAATAAGCTATTATATTAAGTTAAGATATTAAGCTAAACCTAAATAAATTCTAGTTTTACTCTCTAACTCAACCACTACTCCTGCCCTATTTTTTTTTTTTTTTTAAATCTCAGATTAAATTGCCAGCTTTTGTTAATTATTGTTTATTATGTTGGTTATTATTGTTTTTGATCATAAAATCATCATCCATATTTGCAATACTAAAAGCAGCAGTTTCAATGTTTTGTGTTTCGCAAAAGAAAAATCATACAGTTTTAGAACAACGTACATTTTTAGAGCTCTGACATTGGTGCTTGCTTCTGTGAACAGTAAACCCCGCCTACTTTGATTTGATTGGCCGTCTCTATCAGT
>NW_015629497.1:9044-17424 GCF_001515625.1 Sinocyclocheilus rhinocerous
ATTTCCTTGCAGCCAGTGGGCCCCCTTCCCAGTGTAGGCCCCTGGGCTTCAGCCCGTTAAAGCCCGTGCATTAATGTGCCCCTGGGGGAGACTGTTCATTTAACTGTTCATGAGGTAGATTGCCTGGGGGGGGGAAACCTTTCTTGTGCCTGGCTGTCCTGGTGTTCGGTGCTCTGTAGCACTGGCCAGACGTTAAGAGTTCAAAAATCCAAACAAACTGCAGGGGGTCCAGTAAGGGTCCAGTGATGTCCTTCAGATAAGCCAACACCACTCTCTCAAACGACTTAATGACCACAGATGTTAGGGCAACAGGTCTATAGCCATTAAGTACTGTGATTTTGGGCTTCTTTGGAATGGGGATGATGGTGGAGTGTTTGAAGCAGGAAGGGACTTCACACAGCTCCAGTGATCTGTTGAAGATCTGTGAAAAGATGGAGGCCAGCTGGTCAGCACAGGTTTTCAGACAGGCTGGTAAAACACTGCCTGGGCCTGGTGCTTTCCTTCTAATCTGTTTCCTGAAGACCTGATGCACATTATCCTCACTGATCCAAAGTGCAGGAGGAGGAGAGGGGGGTTGCTGGAGGTGTTGATGGTTGTATAGAGAGATGGTCAGAATGGGTGTGGGGTGTGAGACCGGGAGATTCAAATCTGCTGTAAAACTCATTCAGGTCTTCAGCAAGTTGTTAATTCACCTCATTGCTGTAATTTGTGAGGTCTTTCAGACCTTTCCACACTGAAGCAGGGTCGTTTGCTTAAAACTGGGTTTCCAGCTTTTTAGAGTAACTCCTCTTAGCCACACTCTTTTGTCAGTGTGTTCTTGGCCTGATTGTACAAGACTCTGTCCCCACTCCTGTAGGCTTCCTCTTTGGCCTGACGAAGCTGAGTTTTGCTTGTAAACCATGGCTTATCGTTGTTGTATGCTATATAAGTCCTGGTAGAAATGCACATATCCTCACAGAAACTGATATATGTTACAGAATCTGTGAGCTCGTCCAGATCGGTGGCAGCAGCTTCAAAAACACTGCAATCAGTGCAGTCAAAACAGGCTTGTAAATCCCGCTCTGTTTCATTGGTCCATCTCTATAAAAATAGACTAAAACAGATGAATTTGAATCTCAAATGAAAAAAAAAAAAAGATGGTGTCCAGTTCATTTTAAATTGGACATAACTGATAAATGACTTGCAGCTCAGTAAGGAAGTCAATTGTTAAATCTCTAATGGTTTTGAGCGATTCACTGACCGAGTGAGTCTAATTCAAGACACTAACTCACAAGCAAATTTATGACTGTGAATCTTTCTGACTGACTCATTAGGGAAAAAAACGTTTTGAAAGAGTACTTTCTTTGCTAATCAGGCATCACATCACATCATTTTGAAGATACTCTCAAATGACTTTTTTCTCACAATTCTGAATTTATATCTTACAATTCTCACTTTTTCTCGCAATTATTTTTTTCTCAGAAGTGCGATTTAAACTCGAGAAGAACACAGCTAGAAAAAAAGTCAAAATTGTGAGATAAAAAAGTTGCTATTCCATCACAAAAGTCAGAATTGCGAGATGTGAACTCGCAATTGCAAGTTTATAACACAATTCAGAGGACAAAAGTTAGTATTGAGAGATATAAACTCGCATTTGTGAGAAAAAACGGTCTGAATTGAGTGATAAAAGTTGCAATTACCATTACCAATTTTAAATTAGTGATGCAAAGATTTTATTGTGTTGCATTTGCAACCATTTTATTCACAGTTTGGAGCCCGACTGATGATGTTTTGCCAGACGGTACTATTAAAAATGAGCACATACTGCCTGCGTTTGTTAATGGGCAAGTTTCTTTAGCCTACAAACACACTACTCAACACATTTTGATCTTAAAGTGACAACAAATATTCTGTGTTGTGATTTCATGAACTTCACCAGCTGCAGGCTATTCCTCCGCTATTCCCCCCTTAACCATCAATAGCATGATGCAATACCAAACGTGGGGTCCTGGGAGGTTCAAATAAGTCTGTAATGTTGGACATGTTGATGCCAGGGGCATCACATATTATTGAAGTGTGCTATTTGCAGGCTGAAGCAAAAAGAAGCCTCACAGCTGTTGCATATCTATCAGTAGCCACAAGACGTTAGACTTGGGCTTGATCATATTTGCTTTTATTGAAGAACGTTCAGAAAAAGCTTTGACAGAGCACACTTATGTAACATGGAACACTCTGCTTGTTTGAAGACTATGTGGAGTGTTCTGACAGCTACACAGAGCATCACCTTGACCATTATATTGATAAATCTTGTATAAGCACAATGAAATGCTGTGACATCCTTATTTATTGTGCTCTATGATTTCATCCTTGATTCTAATGTTCATAAAGTTGTCAAGATGGATTGTCTGTCACAATAGTAGTACATTTTGTTAGCAACTTCTGATTTTAAAACACACTATGTTTTTAAAATTCATGTTTGAGATATGATTGTGTGTAATTTATGTTATGGAACAAAACAGGAACATTCTTAAGTCATTTTAAGTACATTTAAGTATTGTTAAACACAGACCTTATTTCACTAATAAATTGGAATTTTACAATTCTTAGATTCTCAGATGTTTCTAACCAATTATCAGATCACAAATTTATATTTTAAAAAAATTAGTTCACAATATTTGAGCTCCTAACAGTGTTATTTTACTATTATTTATACACTGTACTATTTTTTATTAATATTCTGACTTGGCTTTATTTATTTTTATATTTTCATATTTAAATCTAACATTTTTATATTTAATTTTATATTTAAAATTAGTTTTCATTTTAATATAGTTAGATATTTTTTTTGTAATTGTTTGTAATTTTGTTATGTGCTTTTGTCATTTTTAATATTACTATTTAGGCTTCATTTATTTCTTATTTCAGATTTATTGTTTTAGTTTGAGATTTTATTAATTTCCATTTAATCATGTTAGTGAACACATTTGGCATGGTTCAATGTCTTGCCACCTAGACTTGTCACTTCCATTAATGTAAACGCTATTATATTAGTAATTTTAGCATTAGTATAATAGTAACAACAGAACGCTGATAATATAAAGTACATACATACTTTCCAATAATATCAAGTTAACTATAAATGTATTCTTGTTTTTCCCATATGACGACAAAATATCTGTGTTCTGTAAATTGTCTAAAACATGTTCTTGTCAGGCAGGTTCATTCATTAATAGCATTTAACTTTAATTTAGTAACTAAGCAACCATGTCCATTACAAATAACTTATGAATAACAAACCCATTCTTCATTGTACACAGTGGTCACTTTCTGGTTTGCAGACATAACTACTTTTTATCAGTACAGTTTCCAAACAGTTACAACGTTGAATACATTTAAACTACACTCTGACATTACACTGGAGACTTGTGAGGACACACAGGGACAAGGACATAGTCATGAAAATGTAATAAGCTATTATATTAAGTTAAGATATTAAGCTAAACCTAAATAAATTCTAGTTTTACTCTCTAACTCAACCACTACTCCTGCCCTATTTTTTTTTTTTTTTTAAATCTCAGATTGAATTGCCAGCTTTTGATCCAATGTGAAATATGGCTGAAAGCCAGTCTAGCAGTGTCTTCTCATCCTCTCTCTGTCTGATTTGCTCTTATGCCACAGCTTTGGGATTCAGCATGATGGAAACGGCAATGACTGTGAGCCCATTGGGAAAAGACCTTTCGTCATGTCTCCACAGCTCCTGTACGGAACTTCTCCACCCAACTGGTCACGCTGCAGCCGTGAATACATCACCCGCTTTCTTGAGTGAGTAAAAAAAATTTTTTTTTTTACTTGTCACTGATTTTTCCACTTTTTTTCAAAGTAGAGAGATGACAGGAAATGCTGTAGAGCAGGGGTGTCCAACCCTGCTCCTGGAGGGCCAACATTCTGCAGAGTTTAGTTCCAAACAGCTCCAACACACTTGCCTGGAAGTTTCTGGTCAGTCCGAAGAACTTGATTAGCTGGTTCGGTTGTCTTTAATTAGGGTTTGAGCTAAACTCTGCAGGACGGTGGCCCTCTAGGAGCAGGTTTGGACACCCTTGGTATAGAGAACATTTTAAAATACAAAAAAATAAATAAAATAAAATCACAAAAAGTTATTTGAAAGTTCTGTTGTTTGTATTTTTCTAGTTATGCTTGAGTAAAGCTAGAAATTGCTCTTTGTGAGTGCAATCTCTTTCTCTCTCTCTCTCTCTACTGTATATATATATATATATATATATATATATGTATATATATATATATATATATGTATATATGTATATATATATATATTATAGAGAAGAAGAAGAGAAGAACTTGCCCAAAATCTGATTCAAACTTGAGTTGCCTACATGAATAGCATAGCTCGATATGTCAGAGCACATGTGCTAACTGTTAGGCCACATCTCTCATTTATCAGCTCTGGGGTTTTTTTTATATATAATATTTTTGTTACCATGAAAGCCTTATTTCATATTTGGTTATTTTTTAATAATATTTTTGTTACCATGAAAGCCTTATTTCATATTTGGATATTTTTTAATAATATTTTTGTTACCATGAAAGCCTTGTTCATATTTGGTTATTTTAACTAAGTTGTGGAATGAATAACTTTTGCATAAAATGGAATGATGGCCAATTTTGCCTGAATGCACAAATTGGTGTAATCTTTGTACTCTGTCATTTTTACGCTTAAGGGAAGTTAATGGAGTTCATTTGAAAGCTTCTTGGCAGCAACTGCCACTGGATGCTTTATCAGTCTTTTACCCTCTCAACAAGCTGGCTCTGTCATTCTTGACCTTTGCTTGAGTGTGTTGCCAAATGCAATGTGAATGGCTGAGATTTCCCAAGAAGGAACAAGGCTGTGTTGATTCTTCTGTCATAGTTACAGTAGTTTTGTTGCCTGCCATATGGAGCACATTAGACAAGGCTTGCCTGCTGCAGCTTGGCCTGAAATGTGGGGAAATGTTTAACACAACCGGCAGTGCCCAAACACAGGATGGGGCTATGTTGCGATATCTAGGCCAAGTGAACTCATCAGGAAATGAGTAATTAGTCTATCTTAATGCCTTTGATGGTTCAATTGTTTAGGCCTATCCTTCTACCATTAGACTATCTGTTTTAAACTCTTTGGCAGATGAGAGCCATTTCTTTGTATATGTCTCTGATATCACCGTTTGAATAGTTGGAGTGGCAGCAAGATGTAAAAGGACTAAATGTTACCAGCTAAATGTGATTGGCCAATTTATTGCATTTTGACAGTTTCAATACACTGAAAAAAAACAAATCAATACTGATATTTTTGAAATATGAATATTCATGCATAAGTCTGCCTTCCTGGAAATGCTCAATTTTATATAACATGATTTACTCAAGTATTTACTGAAATTGATGTAAAACTTACATTTAACCACTATACGTACAAACTTCCTTTAATTAATATAGCAAAATATTCAGATGTTCTGCATTAAGGTTTATATGTTAGTTTTTGTGTTTTAAAATTCATGACACATTAAATTGCACTTGTTCTCTTCGCCCGCAGGGTTTTGCACTGTTCAGAACTTAGTTGTGAATGCCTTTTAAATTCCTATCCAATTTCTGAATTTGAATCATGGCAGCAAACAGAATGCATAAATGTAAGATAGCAGAATTCAAATAAATGAATAAAATTGAATTTTTTAACTAGAAAATGAATATTTGTTAAACTTAAATGTCTAATTAAAACTAATTAAAATTATTAAAAAATAAAAGCTTTTTACTGGATTTGTAGGCCTTATACACAGAATTCTATAAACACTTTGTTTCCCAGAATGCCTTTACCTGTGTTAAACTCAGTAAATTTCGCATCTTGTCATTACAATTCAAATTCTGCATCTGTTAGTCCCTTTCAGGTAAGTTTTGGAAAGGCCTGTAAATGTTATCGACTTTTAGATGTAAAACTCAATAGACACTGCTACTCAGCCTGGTTGTTTTTGAAATATGGACTGTGTTACAGAGAATTTGTGTAACGTTCAGAGAGAGCAGGCAAAGGCGAGGATCTAAGTGCAAGGAGTAGCTTAATCAAGAAACAGATTAACATCCACAAAAACACAGGGAACAAGGCAAACAAGGAACTTGCAAGACACAAGCATGAACATCGACTGACACCGCACAAGTGAAACACTAGGACTATATATACACAGGGACTAACAAGCTTAATAGGATAATAGGGGGCGTGGTTAATGAACTGTCATGACAACTAATGAGAGTAACTATGGCAACTAACAAGGGCAAGGCACACACACAGGGACTAGACATGGGGAGTGAACACACACATGGAACAAATAGCAAACAAGGAATCCACGCAGGAATGTGACAATTTGAGGAAAGGATAATGTGGTTTGGGAGGCTTAAAGGGGTCCTATTATGTTCTTTTACAAAGTCTTGATTTTGTTTTGGGGGTGTACTAGAACAGGCCCTCATACTAGGTTGTTTGAAAAACACATTATTTTTCACATATTTTACATTATTACAACACCTCTCTCCCCAGTCTGGCATGAACGGCTCGGGCATAGTGATAACACTCGTTGCCTTCTCTAGTGCAGCTCAACCAAGGTCTCGTCCCATTCGTCGATATTTGTGATATCACAAATCCCGGAAAATATGCGTTGTAGTCCAAACGAGTCATTCGTTGTAGGTAGTGAAAAGTGATTTTTGTTAAATAAAATATCTCCTTTTGAAGTGGACTTTGAACTTTGTAACTTTGCAGATCTTTTTTATGCTCAAACAGCAACATTACAGACTAACTGAAGTAGAAAAAGTGAAAAAGCATAATAGGAACTCTCCTTAGGGAAGTCGTGGCCTAGTGGTTAGAGAGTTGGACTCGTAACCCAAAGGTTGCGGGTTCGAGTCTCGTACCGGCAGGGATTGTAGGAGGGGGGGTTGAATGACCAGCGCTCTCTTCCACCTTCAATACCACGACTGAGGGGCCCTTGAGCAAGGCACCGAACCCCCAACTGCTCCCCGGGCGCCGCAGCAAAAATGGCTGCCCACTGCCTGGGTGTGTGTTCACGGTGTGTGTGTGTGTGTTCACTGCTGTGTGTGTGCACTTTGGATGGGTTAAATGCAGAGCACCAGCTTTTGGGTCACCATACTTGGCCACATGTCACATCACTCACTCACTTCACTTGTTGTCTGAACAGTTTAGTCTTATTCATCCGGACCAAAACAATTTTAAAGAGATATTTGCAGTCGCATGTATCCAATTTCCCTGTGACAGTTCTAGCTGCCGAGTGTTTTCAGCTTAATTATTTGAGCTACATTGCAAAAACTGAATCAAAGGCTGACACACTGTCCGCTTTGACATGGAGATTGTTGCTTAGAATTAAGTCGAGATTGGACCACAATTGCATGGTTACGTTTCCTGTATAGTTGAGTTGTTTTTTTGTACTTCATAGAATGGTCTCTGGCAAAAATGAAACTAAAGACATATTTAGTATGGCTAACTTTCCCTAAATGGCAAGAGTTTTTTTGGAGCATTTTCAGCAATCTGCACGGCAGGTTTTGAGGGCTTATGTAATAATAATTGGTCAAATTAAATGGAACTCAGTTTCTTTGGTGGAATTTTTTCCACTATTAAATTTGCAACCTATGCATATTAATGTGAAAATTGTTTTACTTTTCCAGGAGTGCCAGCTGTTGAACAGGCCTGCAGTAAAATTAAGCAATATCAAAATATTACTGTCTGGCCAACTGGGATTTTGATATGGAGATAAAGGTTGATTTTTCAAAGTATTACAGCATACAGTGAGTGTAGATAAGCACTGTTTGTAGTCTGCTTTTGGGATCTGATAAAGCTCTTGGACCTGGAAACAGTGATGCGTATTGTCAGACTTAACAAGCAGATAGTGTTATTGAAGCTCAGTTAGTTCTACCTAAAGAAAATTAAGTTTATAGTCTTTAAACCTGAAAATGATATCATTGGACAAACCTGAGGAAATTTTGGCTCTGTATACCAAATACTATTTGATACATAGAACTTAGAAACTGCAAATAATGTTAAAACTCCATGTTTCCACCCACACCGTGAAATTACTTTTATGTAAATATTTATGCACTATTTTATAAAAGTGTTGAACCAAAGGCACCATGAAATCAGAATAACAAAGAAACAGTGTTATCAAAAGAAAACTATTTTCTAAGTGCTTTTCAGGAAGTTACTGTAGGGTATCCTGTATCTCTTCGACATTGCAGGCTCTTTTATTACTGGGGAAGTCCTAACAATCAGGGGCACCGCTAGCAATTTTGGGCCCTATGAAAGAATATGAGGTTGGGCCCCCTACCGCGCCAAACATACACTGGGGGGGGGGGGCAATACTTTTGG
>NW_015629497.1:17615-34999 GCF_001515625.1 Sinocyclocheilus rhinocerous
CTTGATTTGCTTAATAAAAGCCTCCTTTTAGATCGTTTTGACAGACATGTTTATTGTGTATTATTTTCAACGTGTTTATTGCTAAGTTTAGTGTGGCAAACGGTGGCAAAATAATTAAATAATAATTTGCGTGCAGTGTATCTGGTTGCCATGACAACCTCATGGCTTCCTGCTGCTGCTCTATGTAATCAGAGTATGAATTTGTATATTTTCTATAGCAAAACTAAAATGTGTTTAAAAGTGCGACTGACCAAATCGTCCGGCTCGGTTTGCCCCCCTCGAACTCGAAGACATCTCTGATTTGACAGTTTACTATGTGATCTCACTCAGTGACTCTAGGCTACTTAGGATGGGACGAAACCATGCAGTGAATGGGGGGAGATAATTTTGCTGGAAATGCAGAAATAAGCCGTAATTTTGTTTTATTTGTAACTCTTTGGTAGATACATTTATAATTTCTATTACATTACTACTACTACTGTTACTACTAATAAAACAGATCTCTGGGGGCCCCAAAAGTGCGTGGGCCCTTAGAATCGTCCTAACTTTCCTCCCCTTAGCGGCGCCCCTGCTAACAATAATGTGTTTTTGAGGTAGCCTAAATTTGCCTTTAAGCATACATGTTACAGTATGCTACAATGGGTATAGAAAATAATCTGGTTTTTTTATTTTTTTATGACATATTGGTGTTATATCTTTCACTTGGATGTTATAAGTTGCTCTGAGTAAATACAGCTGAATAAAACAAAAACTGTGTCCGTCTTCATTTCAGGCTGCAAAGCAACAAAATGTGATTATTTTAAAGGGGGCTGATTCTTTTCTATACCCACTGTACACTACCTGGCCAAAAAAAGGTTGCCATTTGGATTTAGATAATTAAATATTGAAGAGTCTATGATTGGATCATTGTTGCAGTGACTAATATGTTTCTTTTATATGTTGTGCAACAATTCTTGTAACCCTAACTAATGCAGTGTGTAGCTTTTTATTTCTTAAACAAGCATGTTGGAAGGTGTACATATTCCAGGATAACAATGTCGAGATTCACTAGGCTCAATTTGTGAAATAGTGGTTCAGTAAGCATGAGGAATCATTTTCACACATGAATTGGCCACCACAGAGTGCTGAGTGAGCTTAACCCTATTGAAAGTCTTTAGGATGTGCTGGAGTCAGCATTAAGAGATCTTGTATTAAAGGGCACATATTATGCCTCTTTTTACAAAATGTAATATTAATCTTATGGCTCTCCTGAATGTGCCTGTGAAGTATCAGCTCAAAATACCATACAGATCGTTTATTATAACGTGTTGAAAAGTGTCATTTTTGAGGCGGGTATAAACAGTGCTGTTTCAGTGTTCAGTGTGTTGCCTTACATGAAAATGAGCTTCAACTTCCCGTCCGACTCCAGAATTGGGAGGAGCCTAGACGTCTCTGCTTTGCGTATGGAAATAAATAGAGAGGAGAAGCAACATGAGCTTCTCTCATGAGAGTGAGAGGACCGGTATTCAGCCGTACATGTACGAACCGAACTCAGACCCAGAACAAGGAGAGACTACAGCGGAAGAAATTATGTTTTATTAACAAAGTTCGGGAGGTGCTCGTACAGATAATTAACCTGGCCAATTCATTATCTGCAATCACATCGTCTATCCTATCAGCTCGAGAGATTGACTCTCCCTTTGTCAATACAAGATCTCTTAATGCAACTCTTGATGGAAATAAATGTTGTGATGTTGCATAACATTGTCAGAACAATGGCACAGCGTAAGCACAATGTTATCAAAGCAAAAGATGGTCAAACGAAATATTAGAGTGGGCAACTTGTTTTTGGACAGGCAGTGTAAAATTAACTCTAGTACGTCCCAAAGACTTTCAGTCGAGTTAAGGTCAGGACTCTGTGGTTGTCAGTCTTTCACAATTTGAGCCTGATGAATCTTGCCATTGTCATCCTGGAATATGGACATGTCTTCCGACATGGCTATTTGAGAAATATAAAAGCTAGTGTTCAAAGAATTGTTGCCAAATACACAACATGCCAGAAACATATAATCACTACAATAATGATTCAGTCTTAAAATCCTAAGTATTTGCTATTTTAAATCCAGATTTTTAAATGCCAAAGGAGGGTTTGTGATGGCACAAACCGTTTATAAATCTAACATCTAAACTGTAAGTAAAATACAACAAGATCTAAGAGGCTGTTCGGTTACCATACTTTAATATTGCAACCTATGAAAGTACTAATCTGAGAATGAATTGCACCAAAACCAGAAACCTCTGCCTGAGTATTTTTCTGCATGTGATGTGTCTTTGTCATGTTCCTCACAGTCGAGGCTGGGGCTGGTGTCTGGATGACCCTCCTGTCAGAGACGATCTGGAGATGGACTCTGCTCCCCCTGGCATCCTGTACAGTGCTGCTCATCAGTGCAAGTTCCAGTACGGATCCAGCTCACTGCTCTGTGACGATGTAGATGTAAGATTTTCCCTTAAACCTACGAATACCTCAATTCAACATCATTTAATGGTTATTTTTAAGTGACCAGTTGTGTCAAAGTGATTTTATATGGTTTGCATACTTATGTTCTATTCTATGCAGTTTTTTAATATAGTTGCCATTTGTGTGATAAGTGTGTTCACACTGAAAATTCCAAAAAGACAAAAGTGTACTTCAAATGCCAAGATGATGCACAACACAATTTTTTGTGTAGATAATAAATAATTTGATAGAATAAATCAGATAATCTATGTTTTCCCATTTTTTCAGCATGCTTAATCAGTATATTTAATTGGCAATGCCAGCACCCCAGCATCCAAAACACAACAGCCAGCCATGCTGGTCTTTTCAACAAAGAGATTGGTTGAGATGCTTTTCTGAATTTTATCTCATTAGGAAACTGTTCCATTAAGCAATTAATGTACTTCCAGGCCCATGGGCTGCTTTAAATTTCTCACTGTTAAATTGTGAACAACAAAAACCTCTATTAGTTCAAGTGTCTGGTAAGGCATAGACCACACACGCATTTTTCCATCACAGCGGAAGTCTCAGTTTCTTCTTACATCAGTACCATCTGATTCCCAGCTGTTTTAGTGGGAAAATCACATCATTAGTATAGCAGGGCTTATGTTCCAACTAGAATAACTGCTTTGTAAACCATTTAACATAAAGAGCTCTTTACCTTGAAATCACAATTTTTTCACCTATAGCTAGCTGAACAATGAGGGGGAAAGGATAAATCCCATTTATATTTGGCATCCTGCAGAATGAAAATAGGGAAAAGGGCATCAGATTGCAGAATTGTTGTTGGTGATGTCAAATCACATCAGTAATGTGCTCTGTGCTTTCTGCAGCAGCTGTTGGCAGATACTGAACATCTTTCAGTTATTGGCCAAATGTCACAGACACAGTAAATGAGTTTGCACACTATGTCGTTCGGACACATATAAAGCCAGACTTCAGTTTCTTTATCAGGGCAGTTACAGTTCAAGAAATGACACCAGAAGAAATTGCAGAGGTTTAGAAATGCAATGAATGTTTGTGTTTGGTGCAACACACAAGGTTTGCCATTTCCCAAAAGTTTAGGAGAACATTAAACAATTTACAGTACACAACTCCATGCATTTCAGGATTCCATAGGCAGGGACGCGGGAAGTAGGGGTGCTGAGGGGGCTGCAGCACCCCCTGTTTTCACATGGTTGCAAATGCAACGCCAAGTTTGTTCATTTAAATTTATTCAGTTTTAGCATTTAATAATTTATTTGTAATGATCTCTGAAATGTAAATTGTAAGTGGGCTATAATAAACCCATGTTTATCTTTATAAACATGATTAATTTAACTTGTGATGTTTTCTATATGGGATGATTAGCCCAATCCTCATGAACACGTGACGCTGGCGCGTGGTATCAGACATGAACTATACAGAATGCGAACAAGATTAACTAATACAAGGAGATAATGGCGCAAAAGCGAATTTCAGATTTTTTTAAATGCCCATCCCAGCAAAAATTTCCCAAAATAGGCTTCCAAACAACACCAGCCCCAGCACGGACACACACAGCACCCCCAACCGAAAACATCTTCCCGCGCCCCTGTCCATAGGAGACCTCAAATAAAGCACACACGGTTTCCTAATTTCTCAATGTGACATTTAAAATGTCAGTGATGTGAAACTCATTTGTTATGTCCAGATCTATTCATATATTTAAAAAGCACATTAAAAATTATATAATAATAATAATATACAGTATTTTTTACAGACAACGACATGTTCTGTGATGAAAATATTTTCCATTTTTGGACAGCATTTAAAAAAGGGCTAAAAGTCTTGAAAAAAATATTATACTTTTAAAAGTAAAATATTGTATTTAAAAGTGTCTTATATTTAAATATTACTTATAGTTTTGTCTATCAATTACATTTCCTTAAAAGTCAATGGATCTCAACCCCCCAAAAATCCCTCTCCTTCGAAATCACAAAAACATCATAAACCTCAGTTTTGATGAGATCAGAAATGTGTGTGTTAATAAATTCCAGTAAGTCATTAATAGGATGCACATCATTCACAATTAGCATAATCCCAGCCCATGATCTCTGAATTTTGCTCCAGTATATTGTGCAAATGCAAAAATACTAATTGGCTATATTGTTCTGTAATCAGATCATGAAAGTGTTAAGCATGCAGACAGATCATTTTTGTTTATCTATGAAATATCTACTAATTAATTTTGTTATTATATGAAATTCCTAAACGCAATTTGAAATAGAAATTGAATTCTAATCTTTCAATTAACTGCTGGAGCTTGAGCAGCACTCACCTTGCTCCAACATCAGCTGTTTCGGCATCCTGCGGCCTCCCCAGCACCACCAATATAATTTAAGTATCCATCCAAACTTAACTTTCAAGCACTAGCATTCCCTGGGGGTATCAAAACTCAAGTTGAAGCTGCTTCTTCAAGCCCCTCCACTGCAGACAGCAAGCCAAATAAGTTTAACATCAACTGCTTAAAATTGCCTACTGGAAACATAATATTCTTATAGTACATAGTGATATCAAAATGTCATTGTTTGCCTAAAATGTTTTACACACCGTTTACGCATGGTTGCGAGCAGGTGTACATTTTTTTGTGTGTAAACTAACATTTTGAAAATACGAACACTTACAGTATATGTTATTTAACAGTTACACCACTTGACACTTAACATAACTTTTGTTTAAATAATATACAACAATTTAACACAACGTAAATATAGATAAGTATGAAAGCTTGTTTCTGCCACAGGATTAAAAAAAATCAAGTAACTGTGACCTTTTTATCTCACAATTTGGACTGTTTTTCTCATAATTCTGAGTTTTTATTTTACAGTTCAGACTTTTTATCTCGCAATTCTGAGAAAAAAAGTCAGAATTGTGAGATATGAACTCGCAATCAGTTTAGATTTCACAATTCTGAAAATTTTTTACTCAAAATTGTGAGTTTCTATATATTTCTTTTTCCTCAGAATTACAATAAAAAAAAGGTCCAAACTATGATATATAAAAAGACTGAATTGTGAGATTTTTTTTTCTTTTTTCAGTGGCAAAATTGGGCTTGTAAAGACACTTCTAAAACATTTATAATAACATTTTATGTAGCTTTGAACTATTCTTAATTATTCTTAAATTATTCTACCCTTCAGAATATCTGCAGCACCCTGTGGTGCACAGTGGGCTCAACCTGCCGCTCGAGGCTGGATGGCGCTGTTGACGGGACCAAGTGCGGTGAGGGCAAGGCAAGCCAGGCTTTCTGTGGGCTTTTCATTTCACCACATGAAGTTCACCACTTAGTTCTCATTTATAATTCCTTGTACTCTGACTAGCTGAAAGTCTTGGTTGGATTTGTTTTTTTTTTCTTTTTTGGTCAGTGGTGTTTTGACGGGGAGTGTGTAGAGATGGGCTTCCAGCCTGAAAGCGTGAATGGTGGCTGGGATTCATGGAGCGAGTGGTCCGAGTGCACCAGGACATGCGGTGTAGGCGTTCAGAATGCCCAGAGGGACTGCGTCAACCCTGTGTGAGTTTCCTGATTTCCTTCATTTCCAGTTTCAGAAAATCACACACACACACAATCTGTGCTCACTCACTTTACTATGATAAACCACAAACCACGAGAATAACTATTTTTATTGTAGATCGTATGGGAAAAGACTAGTATGTTTATGGCTGATTAGGAAATGAATGCATTTATTTCTCACCAGCATGTCAGAATTAAAAAAAAAATCTTACAGAAAATGTTATTAGGATACCTGCAACCATCTAGAAACCCCTAGCAACTGCATAGCAACAGTGGTCTCCAGTGGGGTCCACAAATTCACAAAACTCAGAATAGCTTTTTTTTTATCATATTCTAGGCTAGAATTCGATGAGGAAGTGATTGCATTTATTTCTCACCACCATGTCAACATAATGTGCTTGGGGTTTCATGCATGTAATTATCATTTATTTTATATTTTCCGTCATCTTCAATGGCATTCTATGGTCTCTGCGGTTCCCACAAATTGTTAAATGGTGAGAAATTCAGAACCCATACAGTGTCAGAGAGCCTCACTAGACCAATAAAAAAGTCACTGTCTCTGGTCCAAACGTTTAGAGTTTATGAAGTATAACCATTTCATTATATTTGGCTTGAACTGTGATTCTTTATCCTGGCAGATGATTTGCACCCCAAGCAAGTTTTCAAAAATGGAAATGGTTAGCTATAGAACCAGGTTGTGATCCACTTGTGAATGCATCTCTAAGATGTTGTAATTGATGGAAAACATGTGCAACATCTGTGTCGTATTTCAGGAGAACTTTTTAAGGATGTGGGAAAAAAGATCTACCACTATTCTATTCTTCACCACTTCCACTATGTACTTAGTAAATAGCTTTTTTTTCTAGAGTTTCTCAACCGAAACCCAAACATTCCATCAAATTCCTACATGTTGTAAAAGCATAATTTGTTTACCCATGTTTTTCCCCGTTGCCTGTTTCTGCATATTATGGCAAGTCTTTGAATTTTGGCTAGCACTTCTGTTCCCGAATCTGAATTATTTTCCCATGTAACAAGTCAGCCATGATCCCACACCGGTTAAACACCTTCTGGCTCAGCCTACTACAGTAGACACACATCAAACTCTAGCTATTGGTTCAGCTGGAAAGAGATTGACGGATCTGTGCGGACTGCTCTAAATGCATTGATGGTGCTTGGGAGTCTCCATGTTTACACTTTTGGGGAAGATAAACCCATGAATACTTTCTCCTGTCCCAGTTTAATGTACAGGGACAGCTACTCTATGAGTAAGCCATTTGTGGGTGGACTTTGCCAAGAAGGTAACCAAGTCATGCTTTAATTACACATATCAATTTCAGGCTCAACCAATGTTTGGGACAGAGTTACATGTTTACCTGAATAATGATAGCTGAGGGTGGGCAGAAGAGTTATTATTGGGATACCTGTTCGGACACAATCAGCTTGTGAATGCATTGAGGTGGGCTCTTTTGACTTTGCTAGGAAACCATCTAGCAACCATCCAGAAACCCCTTGCAACTGCATTGCAAGAGTAGTTCACCCAAAAAATATTTGCCATCATTTTCTCAGCCTCATGCCACTCCAAACTCTTATGATTTTATTTCTTCTGCGGAACACAAAAAGAAGATATTTTGAAGAATGTTTTGTCCATACAAATTAAGCCAAAAAGGACAGAAAAAAGGACAGAAAGGACACCAAAAAGGACAGAAAGGTAGCGTAAAAGTAATCCAGCAGTTTAATTCACTGGTCTTCTGAAAAAATACGTTCAGTTTCCTTAATGAACAGAACCAAATTTAAGTTTATTCACTCTCAAAATCAAATCGTTTATCAAATCATGCATACAGAGCCCAAATTAAATGACAAAATCAAAAGTAACATCAAACCTCATTGGTTATTGCGTGACATTACATGACACAAGCACCAGTGAGCTTGTGGACCCCATTGACTTGCATCATATGGACAACAAGAGCTGAAATAATCTTCAAATATCTTCTTTTGTGTTTTTACAAAGACAAAATTACAGTTTTTCATTTTTGGGTCAACTACTCCTTATATAAATAAAATAAGCATCATAACATAACATAACATAACAGAGCATAATTGCATTTGGAGCCAGTAGCTGCTCTGACAAGGTGATCTAGTCATGGCAAAGATTTTTCTATACCAGTTTTTAAGCTTTAGACTGGCTTTTTAAGCTTTAGACTAATATGTATTATTATATGTATTCTTTGTGCTTATGTATACATAAACATGTTGTATATACAGATTTTAAAGGACTTAATGACATTTTAAATATTTAATGCATTTGTTTTTTAGACCCAAGTATGGAGGTAAATACTGTCTCGGAGAGCGCCGCAGATATCAAACCTGTAACCGTGACCCCTGCCCTGCGGACCACAGCTTCAGACACATCCAGTGCAGCCGCTTTAACACACTCCCTTATAAGGGAAAGTTTTATAAATGGATACATGTAAATAACAGAGGTGCGCATAATAGCACTACATGTGCCACTCACGTAGTGTGCTGGGGCAAGAATGGGAGTTTTCGTGTCCTAGCACTCTTTAAATAGATGTCACAGAAGGGTTATGTTTGTGTCATTCCAGTTAATCCGTGTGAGCTGCACTGTAGACCTGTGAATGAGCACTTTTCTGAGAGGATGCTGGACACTGTTGTAGATGGAACACAGTGCTATGAGGGCAGTCAGAGCCATGACATTTGCATTAACGGAATTTGTAAGGTTGGTAATGGCTTTGACCTCTTTGCTCCGTCTCAGACCGTCCGTGTAAATTTCTACTTGTCATTTTCCATTGATGGTCTGTCAGCTTGAGGGTCAGTCTATTGTGAAATAATACCACAAGAGTCTCACAAAAACAGTGGGGTGTGAAATCATGAGAACGTGTGAGCAAACAATCTTCCACTCTCTTCTTCTCGAACTTAATTCAAATAAATATTTGAATGAGTCCTTGTATGACCCCAGGCTGAAACTCTCACACGGTATTGTTGTGCAGAGGAGGAAGCTATTTTTTTAATGCAGTTTTGTTCTTTCATACAATAATGGAGTTAAATATTTAGTAGACTACAAACATTTTCAGTTTCACTGAACCAACCCATAACCCTGTGAAACTACTGTAGACAGTAAAACTGTGGAAATTTATTGAGGAGAGTTGTTACTTTTCTAAGCACTTAAGATTACGTACAATCAGAATCAGAATCAGAATCAGAATGAGCTTTATTGCCAGGTATGTTTACACATACGAGGAATTTGTTTTCGTGACAGAAGCTTCCACAGTGTAACAGAATGACAGTGACAGAACAAAAAACACAGATAATAAAAAAAAAAATGATTACCTAGCAGATGCTACTAAAGGAAAAACCCACCAAACATTCTAATTGAGGGAGGGAACATCATTCATTGTTTGGCCATTCATTTAACCATCCAAGTGCACACACACAGCAATGAGTAGTGGGACACACGCACCCGGAGCAGTGGGCAGCCATTTTTGCTGTGGCACCCAGGAGCATTTGGGGGTTTGGTGCCTTTCTGGTGTATTTTTTTTTTTATTATTATTTATTTTCTTTACTTATGTACCCATTTCCACCACCATTTTGATGTGAACGACTGTGCTGAGTGTGGGAGAGGGTATTGAGGATATTTAATTGTGGATAATGAGGGTGGAAGAGAGCACTGTTCATTCAATACCCCCACTTACATTTCCCGCCGGTACTGAGACCCGAACCCACAACCTTCAGGTTGCAAGTCTGACACTCTATCCATTAGGCCACAACTGTTTGCAATGATCTTATTCCTTAGGTTGTGCCTCAGCTTCCGGTCTGCCTCAACCACCTGCAGAGTGTTCTGATAATGCTGTTCTGATCTGGCTGCATCAAGGTAATCAGCAGTTAGCCTGATGCCACGCTCTCCACAAAATGGCGATGGGCAGTTGTGGCCTAATGGTTACAAGTCCGACTCTCTAACCATTTGGCCACAACTGCCAACTTTCAGTAACATCATACCATTCAAAATGCCAAAGATCACAGAATTTGACAGACATAAAATCGTAATTTTGCATCAGCAAGGCCACTCTCAAAGGGAAATCAGCAACAAACAAACTGGATACCCAAGATGTGGTATTCAAGAAATGTGAAGACTCAGGAGAGCTCAAGGACAGAAAAAGGACTGGAAGGCCAAGAAAACTAAAAAAATCTGATGAGAAGAGTTTCTTCTTTGAGAGACTAGAAGAAGCTGGGAACTTGGCATCTGGCAGCTTCATCGGGATGCCAGATTGACCCTTCTACAGACTAAAGAAGCTTGATCAGGAGTGGTCTTTGTGGAAGGGTAGTAGCCAAGAAAACACATTTTTTTCAGAAGAGGGGTGAAAAGGCTAAGAAATGCTAAAGCTAACAAAGATTGGAATGAAGATGACTGAAAAAAAGTATTATAAAGTGACAAATCCAAGTTTGAAAATTTGGACCTAATTGTCAACAGTATGTGAGAAGAAGAGTTGGAGAGAGATGGAAGAATGAGTGCTTGTGACCTTCTGTAAAACATGGTGGAGGATCTGTCCTGGTTTGGGGTTGCATTTCTGCCAGTGGTGTTGGCGATGTTGTCCGAATAGCTGGGATCATGAATGCTGAAAAGTACAGACAGGTTTTAATTCATCATGCCATTCTTTCTGGAATGCACCTGATTGGGAATTATTAAATTTTTCAGCATGATAATGATCCCAAGCACACTGCTAATGCAGTGAAATCATATTTGGAGAGAAAAACACAGAGGCCATACACGTCTAGACCTAAATATTATAGAGGCAGTATAGGATCGCCTGGACAGAGAAAGACATAAAATACAGCCTAAATCTAAAGAAGAACTGCTGAAAGTAGCCTGGTATAATATATAAGAAGATTACTCCAGAAAACTTCAGGACAGTCTCCCCAAAAGAGTTCAAGATGTACTTAGTGATAAGGGAGGTCACACTAAATACTGACTTCTGCCTGAAGAAGTCATTTTGTTTTGAAAACATCTTGGTTACTTGCGTAACCCTCATTCCCTGAAGGAGGGAATGGAGACATCATGTCAGGACAGACAAATTTGGACCAATCTACTTCGAGTGTAACTAAACGAGCCAATGCACATTGGCATGCGATATTTGCATCTGATTGCCACGCCCTGCAGCGCGGGTATAAATAGGCAGCAGGTGCAAAGCATATTCAGGTTTTCGCTGAGGAGCTGAGCCGGTGGCCCGGCCGCTCAGTGGTGGTACAGCAACTGTGGCGACAGGACGTGACGTCTTCGTTCCCTCCTTCAGGGAATGAGGGTTACGCAAGTAACCGAGACGTTCCCTTTCAGTCAGTCACTTCCGACGTCACGTCGGGAATCCCTACCAAAGCGCCACTGATGCTGCCCCTTCCAGTGCCCTGCATAAGCCTCCCGATCTCTTGCTATTAGCAGAAGATGGGACAGGGCTTTATGCAGAGAAGGATGATCACTGACAGTGATGATCAGTGACACTTGGATAACACTGGGAAAGTGTGCCCTTTCCAGCGGGAAAGAAATGCTGCGGAAGCCACATCCTCCACAGGGAGGTTCTAAGTGAGATTTACATATATGGAATAACCCCGTAGGGCCTTACTGCATATAGAAGTCTCTGGGGTGGCTTAAAGAGGCTACACCTTTGCAGAGATGGCAGAGTGGGCGTGGAAGAATACACATCATAATACACGGATCCCCTCAGGGACACTACGTATGGGCACCCAGCCTTTCACCGGTTTTCAAGAATACAGCAAGTAAAGGCCTGGCTCCAGACACTCCGCCACGTCTGGCTGTCGAACGTGGTGTAGGAACTCAAGGAGGGTTTGTAATAGCACAAAAAATAGCACACTATGATGCAGCAAGCCGGGGCCTCTCTGTGCTTCTACCCATTTGAAGTGAGAACACAGGAGGATACTGGCTCAACACAAAGGCTATAGAATCTAGCGAACGTGTTGGGTGTCGCAAAGCCCACAGCTTTACAAATATCTGTCAGCGAGGTGTCACGTGCCCAGGAGGATGCAACACTCCTGGTAGAGTGAACTCGCAACCTCAGTGGGTAGGGCATGCCCTGTGCTTGGTAAGCCAAGGTGATGGCATCCATTATCCAGTGGGCCATCATCTGCTTGGAAACAGCCTTTCCCTTCTGCTGGCCTCCGTAACAGACGAAGAGCTGCTCTGAGGTCCTGAAGCTTTGTGTTCAATCCACGTACAGAGCTCGAACAGGACAGAGCAAAGCTAAGGCTGGGTCTGCTTCCTCCAGGGGCAGCGCTTGCAGGTTCACCATCTGGTCCCTGAAGGGAGGGGTAGGAACCTTGGGCATGTAGCCAGACCGAGGTCTCAAGATTACATTGAAGTCAGGCAGCCCAAACTTCAGGCACAATTCGTCAACCGAAAATGCCTGCAGGTCCCCTACCCTCTTGATCGAAGCCAGTGCAACCACGAGCAAAGTTTTCATTCATAGAATCTTTAGCTCTACTGACTGCAAAGACTCAAATGGGACAATCTGAAGTGCTCTAAGCACCAGAGCCAAGTCCCAAGAGGGTATGGAGGGGTGACGAAGAGGATTCAACCTTCTTGCCTCTCTAAGGAACCTGACGACCAGGTCGTGCTTCACTACCGACCCACCTCCTATGGGGTTGTGATATGCCAAGCAGTATAAACTTTGAGGGTGGATGGAGACAGCCTTTGTTCCAACCCCTGCTGCAGGATGGAAAGCACGGCCCTGATCGAACATTTTCAGTGGTCCTCTCGGTGAGAAGTACACCACTCGATGAACAGGTTCCATTTCAAGGCGTAAGCTTGTCTCGTAGATGGTGCTCGTGCCGAAGTGATGGTATCCACTACCTCCTCGGGTAGGTCACCTAAACCCTCCGTGTCCCGTCCAGGGACCAGACATGGAGTTTCCAGAGGTCCGGACGCAGGTGGCATAGGGTGCCCCATCTCTGAGAAAGTCATAGGGTGTTCCGTCTCTTAGAGGAATCCACCAGGGAGGGGCTGTTGCCAGGAGATTCTGTTTGTCGCCAGGCTGTCGCCAGAGTTCTGGCAACCAGGTCTGGTTGGGCCAATAGGGCACAACTAGCAAGACCTGCTCCTCGTCCTCCCTGACTTGGCACAGTGTCTGTGCAAGCAGACTCACTGGGGGCAATGCATATTTGCGCAGACCCCAGGGCCAGCTGTGTGCCAGAGCGTCCATCTACCTGAGCGGCTCCAAAATATCTCCAAATCAGCTGGACTGCCTGGGAATGGAGTGTCCACTCTCCCGGAAGTGCAGCTCGTGAGAGCTCATCAGCCACACAATTGAGTGCTCCTCTGATGTGAATGGCACAAAGTGACCTCAGATGCTTCCGACACCAAAGGAGGAGATGGCGGGCAAGTTGTGACATGCAACAGGAGCGCAGACCACCTTTCCGGTTGATGTACGCAATGGTCGCAGTGTTGTCCATGCAGACCAGTACGTTTTGCCCTGTTGTGGCTCTAACAGGCAGCCCAGTGTAAGACGTACTGCAAGCAACTCGAGGCAGTTGATGTGCCAATGCAGTTGGGGACCCATCCAAACCCCTGATACTGCATGCCCATTGTACATGACCCCCCATCTGGTGGCAGAGGCATCTGTGAACACAACAGCATACCTGGACAACTGTTCTAGGGGCATTCCTGCCCGAAGGAATGAAGGGTCCATCAACGAGGTGAAGGTTAGGCGACAGGCCAGTGTGACTTTCACCCAGTGAATGCCACGTTGCCACGCCCATCTAGGGACTCAGTGTTGAAGCCAGTGCTGAAGAGGTCTCATATGAAGCAAACCAAGCGGTGTTACTGTCACCGCGGATGCCATATGCCCCAGGAGCCTCTGAAATATTTTCATTGGGACCGCAGTCCTGCCTTTGAATGAATTCAAGCAGTTCAACACCCACTGAACACGTTCCTCTGTGAGGCGTGCTGTCTGTTCGACCGAATCCAGCTCCATCCTGAGAAAAGAGATCCTCTGCACAGGGGAGAGTTTGCTCTTTTCCCAGTTGACCCGAAGACCCAATTGACTGAGGTGACTGAGCACTAGGTCCCACTGATCTTGTGACTGTGCCAGTATGAGCACAGTATTGAGAATGCGAACGCTGTGTTCTCTCATGGGAACAAGGGCCCCCTCCACGACTTTCATGAAGACACGGGGAGACAGGGACAGCCCAAAGGGCAGGACCTTGTACTGATATGCTCGACCCTCAAATGCAAAGCGCAGAAAAGGCCTGTGTCAAGGGAGAATCGAGACATGAAAGTACGCATCCTTCAGGTTGATCACTGCAAACCAATCTGGGAGACGGATGCATTCGAAAATGCATTTCTGCGTCAACATTTTTAACAGTAGCTTGTGAAGTGCTCGTTCAAAACTTTCAGGTCCAAGATCGGCCGTAATCCACCGCCTTTCTTGGGTACAATGCAGTAGGGGCTGAAGAACCCTGACTTCATTCCAGTAGGATTCCGATCTCCATGCGCAAGACATGAGCATTGCCAGCCTTCACTGAAGTGAACTGGATGCCCCTGAACTTGGGGGGATGCCGGGCAAACTGAATCGCATAGCTGAGTCTGATGGTCTGAAAGGAGCCAGTGAGCTGGGGAGCTCTAGCCAGGCTCTCAGAGACCATGCAGGACCAACCAAAGGATCCATAGATGTACCCGCAGTGGGGCAGCGAGGTGGAACGCAGGGACCCGGGTTGGGGTGCTCCGTGGCGGCCCAAAGCGGGGTCTGAGTGTGTGGTGCAGCACTTACCTGGTTCCACGGCTGGGCAGAGGGTGCGTGAGGATGCTTGGCTGTGTTCTCGAACCGCCCAATGCTGCCAGCTGACAAAAGAGTAGGATGAGAGTGGTACGGCTCCATCCACCGCTCTCTGTGCCATCTTGAGACCCAGAGACAGAGGAAACTGCTCTTTCTTTGAAAATTTTGGTACCACTGGCTGTAGGGCCAGCGGCGGAACAGAAACAAACTGAAACAAAAGATTCTCCTCCGGGGGCGGGAGTGGTGCAGTCACCATCTCCCGAAGAGTTTCTCCCTCCATCTCTGGGTCGCACATCTCAGGGCCTCTTGCTCTTACTCTTACCACTAGGTTTGGCGGGGGCCTGGATGGGCTGGTCGCCCTGTCTGCGACTGGGTCCACGGTGCTACTTGGGTGGAGGCTTCTGCTGCGTGCGAGCGGGTGCAAATGCAGGGCCAACGAGCAGACTGAAGCGCTGCGGCCAGTGGTCGGGTGGACCTAGCAGCTTTCCGCCGGGGCAGGATGTGTCTAATGGCCTCCGTCTGCTTCTGTGCAGCCACAACTGGCTCTTGTAGCAACACTATCAGCTTTTTGGTTAGAGCAGAGAAATGAACCGCTCAGTTCCTCAGCGAAAAGCTGAATATGCATTGCACCTGCTGCCTATTTATACCCGCGCTGTGGGGCGTAGCAGTCAGATGGAAATATCGCGTGCCAATGTGCATTGGCTCATTTAGTTGCACTCGAAGTAGATTGTTCTCTGGCGACATTCCCAATTCATCGTTCCCGATGTGACGTCAGAAGTGACTGACTGAAAGGGAATTGTGTTTTTTAGGTTTTGTGTACATATTTTCTGTTTGTATCTTAATAAAGAGACTGAAAAATGAATATGTATAGTCATTAAAACTTTGCTAAAACAACAAAACTGGTGGTGGCCTAAAACTTTTGCACAGTACTAGACTGTATATACAGTATATATATATATATAAAATGAAAATTTGCTGAAAATTTACTTACCCTCAGGCCATCTAAGATGAAGATGAGTTTGATTCTTCATTTGAACAGATTTTGGAGAAAATTAACATTACATCACTTGGGTGATATATTCCTTTAATTCAGCACCTTTCTCCACAGTGTAATTTCTCCAAAATGCTGCTATAAAGAACATGGCATCTAAGGACTACTTCACTATTTTTGTTCTTCATCATTCTGTTTTATTTGATCTTTGATTGATTGCGGGTTCCCTCTTGTGCCTTAATCAGTGGTTCCCTATGCACATGCGCAGCACTGTTGGCATGCAAAAATATATAGTTTGAAATGTGTATATATTTAAATAGGATGAAAGTTATGAAATGTGTATATATTTAAATGGAATGAAAGTTAAACAATGTACTATGTTATGATCTGTCTCTTCATGTCAGTACTTAGGCTGTGATTATGAGATTGACTCAGATGCCGTTGAGGATCAATGTGGAGTGTGCCATGGAAATGGATCTACATGCGAGACAGTGAGGAAGACCTTTGAGGACAGTGAAGGGCTCGGTTTGTAAAATGAGTCTCAGTTTATATTTTACTGAAAGCAGCATTCATATTATGAATATAACATTACACATTTGTTTTCTTTCTAGTTCATTTGTTTGAATAAGCCAAGGTATATTTTTGTCTCCCAGGCTATGTAGACATAGGTCTAATTCCAGAAGGAGCACGGGACATCCGTATTGAGGAAGTCGCAGAGGCTGGGAACTACTTGGCATTACGCAGTAATGACCCTGAAAAATATTTCCTGAACGGTGGCTGGACGATCCAGTGGAATGGCGAGTATAAAGCAGCAGGAACAGTATTCACTTACGAAAGGACCGGGCAGCTGGAAAACTTATCTTCCCCCGGACCGACCATGGAGCCAGTATGGATTCAGGTACTCAGTCCCATGCTAAAGTCTCAGATACTGCATTTGAGCAGAATCTAGCATGTGATATTTGTGGTCTCTTTTCAGAAACACCTGCTAAAGTGCTCTGCTAAATTAGGTCACAGTTGAGTGAATCAATGCCTGAAATGTGGTTTAGAGTTTAAATAGAGACTTAAAATGGTAAACGTTATAATTTAACGTCTTACATAGAAAGATATACAAACAACTTCTTTTACGAAAAAAGAGAACAGACTGTGTTCCTGTCACGGGTATGTTCCTGTTTGTCCTTATTTGGTTTGGTTCCTGTTCTCCTTATTAGTAGTCACCTGTTCCTTGTTGTTAGTTATCCTCTTCACCTGTCTGCCCCTCGTTATCTGCCCTATTTGAGTTCTAGCCCGTTCTGTTCTCCCTTGTCTGGAATTGTTCATGTCAACCTTTGCTACGTGTGTTTTCCTGTTCCCTTGGATATTATTTTAGATGCAAAGTCGGCAATATGGAAATTGCCGCTTGTTTCACAGCCCTATCCCGCAGAGATCTCCCCTTTGTGGAATATGTGTGGGAGTTCTGCGGGATCGCAGCGAAAACGGCACTGGATGACGCGACGCTCAACTCGCTGTTCTGGATCGGGGCTAATTACCATCGCCAGACACCACTGGCCTAAGCCG
>NW_015629497.1:35009-40302 GCF_001515625.1 Sinocyclocheilus rhinocerous
TTTCTACTTGGTTTTTGGTCGAGCACCCAGTTGAGATCGATGTGCGTGCTTTTGCCTGCTCTTCCCTTGGATATTATTAAAATACTGTATGTTTGAATTGGACTCTGCATCTCCTCGTTCCTCGCTCCGTGCTCCTCACAGTAGCATCCCATGACAGAATTCCAGACCGACAAAAAGTGAGTGGCGCCTCTCCTCCCCGTGTTTCTTTTCCGTTTTTGAAGACACCACTGGACTAAGCTGGAGGGAAGGAATCCCCCGGTGTCTGGAGAGCATCCGGCCCCGATCCAGAACCAGCTCGCCGTCAAGCCCGCCGGCCGCCAGTGACTCAAGCCAATGCTGACTCGGCGCTCTTAGACATGGCGCTACCTCCAGAGTTCTCGGCTCCTATCCTCACCCCAGAATCCGCTCCAGAAAGTTCTCAGACTGCCTGCTCCGCCATGGCCTCCTGAGTCCCCTACTCCGCCATGGCAACCTGAACTGCCTGCTACACCATGGCTTCCTAGTCTGCCTGCTCCGCCATGGCCCCCTGAACTGCCTACCTTCCCTGTGTACCTGTGTCCCTGTCTTGCACCAGCCTCCAGGGTGCCCCCCCGCCCCGCCACCAGGGGGGAGTAATGTCACGGGTATGTTCCTGTTTGTCGTTATTTGGTTTGGTTCCTGTTCTCCTTATTAGTAGTCACCTGTTCCTTGTTATTAGTTATCCTCTTCACCTGGCTGCCCCTCGTTATCTGGCCTAATTGAGTTCCAGCTCGTTCTGTTCTCCCTTGTCTGGAATTGTTTGTCAACCTTTGCTACGTGTGTTTTCCTGTTCCCTTAGATATTATTAAAATACTATATGTTTGAACTGGACTCTCCTCATTCCTCGTTCCTCGCTCCGTGCTCCTCACAGTAGCATCCCGTGACAGTTCCCCAGGGAAAAATTTACAGCTTCAAACACTATAATGGATAACAGGCCTATTCTTTATGAATAATTAAATCTGCAAATTTCTCAGAACAGAGCCTAATCTGCTTTTCCACAGACTTCTAAAAATAAATATACACATAAATGTATGGAATTCTGCTTTTTTTCTTTTTTTATCTCCTTTAACAATAAATATTTGAACTGAGACAACAGAATAGTTTTATCTGACAGGGAAAGTGAAATCATTAAAAGATTAATGTATGATTTTATTCCATTCCTTATTTAAAAAGCAAAATATGTTTGAAGATTTACTGGATTTAATGATTGAATTTATTGCATAAAAGGCTTATTCCCAAATTTAATCAGTAGCGGACTGGGTTTTATTAACATAAGAAGATACTGTTTATTAGGGATTTAGGCTAGTATGTGTAGCAGAGGGGCCTTCTAGATAAAGGACCTCCACCCACAGAGCAATTTGAGGCCTTTGGCTCGCAGCCTTTACGCAAGTGGAGAAAGAGGGATGTCTACAGCAGCGGGAGGCAGACAAATGACATATTCTCTTATCTCTCTCCATATTCTTTAATCTCATGTGCAAGAAAGCAGTTTACAACCTAACATTTCTGGTTTTACTGTTTTGCTGTGCAAAGACAAAAAAAATCTGTCATAATTATATGGCGGTTCATCTGTTAGGGAAATATCTTGTACTACTTCGTACCACCAATCAGATTTCACATTTTCAAATCTTTTACAATAGTTGCTGGTCTAAACTCCTAAATATGTAACAATTTACATTATGGGCTGGCAACTGCCTCACAATATAATACATTCATACAGTCACAATTAGGTAAGCTGCAATGTATCACAATAAATTGAAACGTGTGCTAAAAAGAATATTGCTATATCCAATATTCTATCATTTCAAATGTACTGTATTCAATGAAGAACTTCGTGATTGTTGTTATGACATATTACCAATATCTTTTGACAGTGAATGTAATGTACACGGGTGAAATTAAACAAGAAAATTAACCCCAGAGAACAACTTTCCTGGTACTCATAGCACTTGTCTCACAGTTTTCTTCTTTTTTTTCTTCTTTTATTCACATCTTTCCAAATCTGCTCATTTGTAGAAACTGCTTCTTCATTCATTGGACATGTAACCAATACTGTGTCATAGAATCCTGATATATTGATATGTTTGGCATTGCCCTAGATTCTAGGTCTGAGATTTGTGGGTTTGTATGTTGTGTGTTCTTGTGTCAAACTTTCTCTTTAATCTGCCCTCAATGTTCTCCAGCTGCTTTTTCAAGAGATCAATCCAGGGGTGAGGTATGAGTATACCATAAGCAGAAACACTCTTGTCGACTCCAACAATGGCACTGCTGTCTCTTATTTCCAGTGGATTTATGGGGCTTGGACTAAGTGTAGCGCCACATGTGGAACTGGTAAGGAGTCATCTTATTGCACATTTCTGCTTTCAACCTATGCCCATACACAAGTAGAGCCCATCCTGACTGATTTGCCTATTTACTTTAGGTTTGCTTTTTTATAGTTTCATATTATACGAATATAGAAATGGTGAACAGTTGATCTGTTTGTTCAATCTAGCTCTATAGCTAGTTTGAACAAACATACTATAAATTAGCTCTCTGACAGACATTGCTTTGACAAAAAAAAATGCAGGCAGACAGAGAGCTTTTCCGAATAAAACAGGGCATTAACTTTATAGGAAACAGACTTTGGACCAGCTGATGCTACATGAACTCAACTTTAATGTGATTGGAAGCAGGACTTTTATAATGGCGGAATATTTCACTGGACAGCCTAATAGGATATTAAAATGCTGTCACATTTTCTGTTGCTCTGTAAAATTTTGTGTGTGGAATCTGCATGTAAGGGAGTTTAGTGAGAGTTCAAAAACGTTTTCTCGTATTCAAGTTGGTCATGCAAATTCCCTGGGTTTGAAAGTGGTGCTTCATGCATTGCTACACAATAGACAATAGACCTTTTTTGCCAGGAAAATTTTGCCATAATTTTGCTAATGTGACCACACCTTTAGACTGTGGACAGACAGCCATTTCTAATGTTTATTGTTCACGCACTATTTCATGAATACTGTGTACGTAGCCATCTTAAAGGCCCTGATATGCTTCAAGCTAAATAGAAGAATGAACTGGTGTGACGTAATTTCGGACAAAATTAGGCCAAAACTAATTTGAATGGAGTTCAGGCCCAATATACTTTAAGCGAAAACGAAGAAAGAAGTGGTGTGACATAATTTCGAACAAAATCAAGCTAAAACAAAGCTTGTTTGGAGTTTGTTTCGGAATTCGAAACAGCTTGCCAAATTGAGCTTTTCTGAAAAGTTTGCTCCAGCTGGAAACACGTTCGAACTATCATTGGTTCGTGGCGATTACATAATAGGTAGCTCTGGGGTTCTGCACTCTTTGACGTGGAAATCTCTGGTTCGTTTTCACTGTTGAGTCCGTCGAAGTCAGACGTCCGTGAGTAAAAACATAAACACTGGAGGGCTGCTTTATAGTAGAAATTTAAGTGTTTTAGCAGCATGGTTGGTGTAGGGATGTTAACTAACAGTATACTGCTGTGAAGGAATTGTAACTTCTTTTTACCCCTAAATGAAGAATAAAAAGGAACTTCACTGTGAGTATATCCATGGCTTAATGATTTGAAGTACTGTTTTTTGTATACTACTTTAGTATGGAAAAAGACACATATTTGGAAGCAGGGGTTTTGTCAGAAGTTTAGTTTGTTTCATGCAAAGTGTTACTTTCTGTGGGATGAATTTGTCGCTGAAAGCTGGTTATAACATTATCGCTATGGGTACCGAAACCCAATATTAAAGGTATAGTTCACCCAAAAATGAAAATTTGCTGTTAATTTATTGACCTTCATGCCCTCAAAGATGTAGGTGACTTTTTTCTTCAGTAGAACAGTAAAGAAGATTTTTAGCTGAAACCGTGGTCCTTGGAGATACATAATTCAAGTCAGCGGCTGCACATTTTTGAGAATAAAAAAAGCTTATCAAGGAACACAAAATTAATATTTGTGGCTCCTGAAGATATATTGAGGTCTTATGAAGCAAAACAATCGGGCTGTGCAAGAAACTGGTGAACTAGTCTGCAGCTCTAGCAGCACAGATCTACAAGTTATTCAATCAAAACTCGCTTTTGGACGTGCCTGACAGCCACTCCGACTCAAAATGAGCCAAAATGATGATCCTATGATATTGGTTTTGCCAACTCATTCAAGAGCTCCAGCTCCTCCAACAGTCACTGAACTGAGTTCCGACTCGGACTGAAGACCGTTGAGCTGGTAATATGCGTGAACCGAGCACTTGAATGAAGACGGCAAAATAATTTGTTATGGTTTCTCATTGTTTATGTAAATAGGTGAGCTTTATTTGCTTTAGACATGTAATCCACGTTTTTACATAAATTTTGGATGCTTTAATAATATAACATGTATACATTACAGCATTGCATGATTACTGAACAAGTGAATTGAACCTTTTCATTGAAATGAACTGTCCGAAAGAACCAGTTCGCAGAAAAGAATCATATCTCCCTGTTGCCTGAGGCTATGGATTACAAATAATAATGTTGTAAATAATATTCAGTATCCTGCACAGACCAATCGCTTCGCTTCATAAGACCACAGTATATCATCAGGAACCACGGGTATTAATTTTGTGTACCTTGATATACTTTTATTCTCAAAAACGTGCAGTCTCAGAGTTGCATCTTATAAATCACCAAGGTCCATGATTTCAGCTAAAAATCTTTTTTACTGTTCTACTGAAGAAAAAAAGTCACCTACATCTTGGATGGACTGAGAGTGGGTAAATTAACAGCAAATTTGAATTTTTGGGTGAACTATCACTTTAAACGGGCCCTGGGGCTAAATTATGAAAGACTGTAGTATCGATAAGCTCGAACATTATCAGTTTTGCTTTCCATACTGGACAAACTAAGAAAATACCCTTACTATTTATTATTGTTACATAAAAATTGTCACATTGGTTTTTAGGTTTTGTTTCTTGTTTAGGTTTTCATGTCTTTTATTTTGTATTTTCTTGTCTTGGTTCCTACCCTGTCATGTGATCCTGCCATGTGGTCCTTCATTCTTGTGTCTTGTTCTCTTGGTTCCTTTGTTGTATGAATCAGATTTTCTTTGGTTGGTTTATGTCATGTGACCCAAATTGTTTGATACAGTATCAGGGCTCTACGCTTACTTTTCTTTTTAGGAGCGCTTGTGCTCCTAATTTAAAAAATTTAGAAGCACGGTCAAAAATTTAGGAGCACCTTCTAATCAGTAATCAAAAATTCTGAGAAAAAAATGAACCTTCCCATTACGAGGTGATATTTGACTCCT
>NW_015629497.1:40624-48525 GCF_001515625.1 Sinocyclocheilus rhinocerous
TTTATAAGCTTTTTAACATTTCTAATTAAAACAACAGAATAAAAACAAGTAGAATAAGAAGTAGAATAAGAATAAGTTACCAATAAAATGAAATCAGTATTTAAGAAAAAAAAAAATTTGTGCTACAGAGTTGGCACAGAAGAACACACAAGTGGCTTGTAGGTGTATTTTCAGATGTTTAATGAGGCTCAGAGGTCGCATGAGTGCAATTAAATTCATAAATTCATGTTGAGGTTAATGTTTTAAATATAAAATTTTGAATGTAGAAATATTAAATGATTTAAATAACAGAAAATATATTTTAAAAATTAAACTACAACTGCCAACAGGTGGCGGCAAGTCACTGATTTTATCATTGAATCATTCATTCAATTGATTCGTTCGAATGGCTGATTCATTCAGGAACGAAGTACGTGACTGTCTTTATGAATGGATAATTGAATCATTGACTCACTAGATTCGTTTAAAAACGCAGTTCATTCATAAACGAGACACCGCTGTGTTTGAATGGAGATGCGCAGCGGCTCAGCTGTTACTTTGTTTGAAACTATTTTCGTTGATGAAATAGAGCAAAATAAGGCAATTGTGTTGTTGTCAGACAATATAAGTCACTTAATATTAACTTCTTGTTTAATGAACTGTTGTATTAAATCAATATCACATTTGCAAACTCCCTTAATAATCATTAAAACTGTAACTCATCTTAGTTAATCGCGATCTCACAAAACTCCATTATAATCGACGAAGCTCCCTACACTGCACAATGAATATCTTATTTCCACCCTGTCAACACTTTGTTATAATGAGAGGATACTTCTGTGATACATTACTCAACGCTGCAGAAACACGTAAGTACGTTAGAACCTTTGAAGCTCCCTCAGCGCAAACACAAATATGCTGATCGGGTCAGTCGCACAGGTGCTCCTAAATATTATTTCATAGCAAATGCGACTGAAATGGTCGCACTGTAGAGCCCTGAGTATATATAGCCCTAATGTTCCTATTGTCTCTTGTCTAGCTTTGTTAATTGTACCTGCTGTTGGTGAGTGTTTCAAAATTTTAAGTTCAAGTCTGTGCCAAGTTACAGTATGTCAAGTTACTGTCTGGTTTGGTTGTTTGTTTTATTTATGTTGCTTTAAATAAACTGCACATGGGTTTAATTCAACTCGCCCTCAGTGGACTTGGTTGCCATTATCTTGCCAATATCGCCAACAGTTTCTATATGTGAAGCTGACATTACTCTGTGTTGCATTCTGGGTAACTGTTTTGTTTAGATGCCTTATTAAGAGGATTGTTTGTCTTTCTGCTATTGAGTTTAAGGCAGTGTTTTGATTTTCTGTTGTGATTGTGAAGAATGTTGCCTTTGTTGGAAAGACCTACAATGGCAACATTTTGAACTGCTGCATTGAGAATTGCCATAGTAACTGACATCATTGTTCAGGGAGAAAAATGCAATACATTTTTTCACCTTTTCTAAGTAAAGCAGGTTGAGGAGGTGACAAGAAGGTGCCTGATAGCAAATCTATTAGTAATGTCACTGATTAAACCCACTGCCTATCACTCAATAAAATAATCGCATTGCACACATAGCATTACCTTTGCCCGTATAACTACTGGCTTGTGAATTAGCAGAACTTGTATGCAGCCACTACAAAACTATTCACAAGCTTCTAGGGATTTGATTGTGGTTGTTGTGTGTTGAAATAATTATAGATATGTATTGGTGTCTGTTCAAGCAGGGCCCACAGCTACAACCTGCACCAGGGCCCCACATACCCCAGCTATGGCCCTGGATGTGTTTGGGGAAAAAAAGTTATTAAAAGCGCATTAAGTGGCAAACAAGTATGTGGCTTTCTGTGCATGCTCCAGGAAGGGGCGGAACAAGTACACCTGGTTGCAGCCTGCAGAACGAGACAGGGTTGCACCTGGGGTGGGACTGCACTTGTCACTCCACCCAATACCTACTCTGATTGGCTCAATCTTCTTTCATAGTTATACATGATAGGAAATGTGTTCGTAGTCATTGTAGGATGGAATATATGTTGTTCAAATCTATCTGAAACCATCGTCATGAGAAGGATTTTCTAAAATCAAGGACCACAATGGAAATAAGTTAATGCAACTTTATTATTTTATCCTTGACAAAGAAGTTGTAATGCAGTTAATTGCTACTTTTTATGTCAAATAATTCAATTGGAAAAGCTGTGCAGTTTCACAAAGCCTTCATTATAATGCACAGAAAACATTAGCCTGTATATCACAATGTCCCTGAAATGATTGTTTTGCTAAATTAAGCTGGTCTTTAGGATAACCCAAGAACAACCCCACAACATTTAAAGGTGCCATAGAATGGAAAACTGTATTTACCTTGGCATAGTTGAATAATAACAGTTCTGTACATGTTAATGACATACCGTGAGCCTCAAACACCATTGTTTCCTCCTTCTTATGTAAATCTCGTACATGCAAAAGACCACTGAAAAATAAGCGAATCAGAACATAACACCGATTGTGACATTACAGTCGGGATCACTAATAGTTATGCCCTCAACATTTGCATATACCCGCCCATGTTCTATGCCAGCCGCCAGCCGAACCTGCACAGCCGAATCATCAGAAGTTCTGCAGGTATTGTGAAGAAACAAGCGAGGATAATAGCGAAAATGGCAGATCATGGAAATAAATGTTATGTTCCGGGATGTGCAGGGATGGGTTGGTGTCTGTATTCAGAAAGGCACAGAAAACAAATAACGCGCGTTCTAATAAAATAACGCGAGCCACTAAAGGGACATGGTTAGCTGCTTGCTAGCAGTAGCCTGTTACATTACAGTACATAAGATTTCACTTACCAACTGAAATGAGCCGCACTGTGAAACAGCCAATCAGAGCAGAGCTCAACATTATTATTCATGACCCTTCCAAATAAGGTAAAAACAGACCATTTAATTCTAGGGACAAATCCTAGGGTTGTAAATGGACATGTAAAACCGTTTCTGGAGATTTTTTGCCCTTACCTAAGCCACATACCCTCTATGTAGATATCAGAGAACAATTTTAAATATTGTATCAATGCATTCTATGGCACCTTTAAACAAAAATGTATTAGTTGATCGTCCTCAGCAGGAGGGTCAGGTCTTCAGATAAAGAAATGAATTATGAATTAAATGGTTCGTGAAATGTGATTACTTCATATCACCATAGTATGAGAAAGGAAATGAAAAAGATGTATCAGTGACGTTTTTCATTTAAATAAAAGCAAGACACTTATGGTTACAGAAGTTGTTATTGGTTTTTATAAGCCATGTTGGGTGCAGTTGTATAATAACTAAATGACACTGCAATAGGCTAATGTGTCTGGTGTGTTAATTTAGTTTTTATGAAGCTTTCTTTTTCTTCATTACATTGCAAAGCATAATATCAGACTCGTTCCTCTACTTCATTCCAGGAAAAAATGCTGTTCCTTGTTATTTTAAATTAAAGAAATCAAGATCTTCTCCAATAGTAATGTGCACTTTGCAAGTGAATCTTTTGAATTTTTTCTTTTTGAACAACTGGTTCCAAAAAAAAAAAAATTGAATGGTTCATTTGTGAATTCGACATAGGCTAATGTTGTATTGTCTGTGCATTATAGTGAAGACAACTCCGAACACATTTCCTATTATGTATGCCTGTGACAGACGACCAAGCCAATCAGAGTAGGTATGGGACGGAGTGACGCCTGTAGCCTCGCCCCGTTCTGCATGCTGGTCCTTCTCGAGCAGAACACAAACAATCAAAGCA
This sequence comes from Sinocyclocheilus rhinocerous, assembly GCF_001515625.1. Classification (NCBI taxonomy): domain Eukaryota; kingdom Metazoa; phylum Chordata; class Actinopteri; order Cypriniformes; family Cyprinidae; genus Sinocyclocheilus; species Sinocyclocheilus rhinocerous. The sequence continues at coordinate 44,405 of NW_015629497.1, forward strand.
TACTTCGGCTTTGGGTGCATGCCTAAGCAGTCAAATATACACAAAAATATGACCAGCTTGGCGAGTATTCACTTAAGCTCAGTTGTTTATGTCTTCTGGATCCATGCATTAATTCTTAAAGTGACAACAGCCTAAACTGGTAGCTGTCTGTGTCTTTAATGTTATTCAAACAACAAAAAAGAGAAAAAGCACTCGCTGCTTTTGACTGAATAATTTTAGTAGGTTTAATAAGCATAAATCTGTCAATTTATACAGTGAAAACTATTCAGTGATATTTCACATACGATTACTTCACACTGGTGCATTTACAAATGAAAACGTACAGATTTACAGATGCTTTATATCCATTTGTTTTGTTTTTTATAATAATGAATTGTTCAAACATTGTTTCTTGTTTCAGTAAAGAATATACTATAATACCACTTTATTTTTGGTATTAAAAGCAAAGGCAAAGTGACTGTTTTAAGAAAAATAATAACGGCACATTTTTCAGTGTTTTCTCTCATAAAATTCACAGAAAAAAGTCACCATATGTAAAGAACAAAACATGGCCTTTTAGCATTTTCAGCAACAAATGGGGGACTAATCAAGAATTCTGAGAATATTTAATGGTTTTTAAAGTGTGTCTAATTTGATCGAAGGATCACAGGTGGGTGCAGTTTCTTTGTTTAATGGGTGGGTTAATCTGCTAATCCTTTCCAGTTAGTGATGCTGATGGCCATTTGAATCCAGCGCTGCTGTTACAAATTTAATTAGGACACTGTCTTCAATGTTTATTGAGTGTACTGCACTTCTGAAGTTTTTACAGTGTCCTTCATAGTCTGTGAAACGTATTGCTGCTAATCAAAGTGTAGTTGAATACAAACTGTTACTTTATTTTAATCTTCGAATTTCTCCTCATATACGACCCTCATCTGCATATGAAATGATGACTAAGAAGAACAACTACTTCTAATATTGCTGCATATTGTATTGCATATTGTATCTCAGTCACCAACATTCTGAGAAAACTGAAAATTTTTCAAACATGACAATGTAGCTCAAATCAGAGACTTAAGGATTTGCATGTAATTTGACTCTGCAGGAAGCAGCCTTATGATCTTTTTTTTTTTTTTGGTAATACAAAAGGTAAATGTCTCATTTAAATCCTTGTTTCATGTATTCATAAGAATGGGATTTACTAGAAGAGGCTGAAAATGCGTGTAACATTCCTTGTGGCTGTGTGATAGAGTGGGCAGAAATTATTTGGAGAATGTGTAGTTATGTAGCTGAACCAATCACACACAACGCATTTGTTTGTTAATCATTTTATTAATTTGTCCTAATAAAAAAAGGGGTGCTTATACTGAGTTTGGATATTAGACTGAATATCACAACAAGCCTGTAAACTAAGTTGAATAGGGGCTCTGATAAGTCTGATTGTGTTTCTTAAAGCCATTGCAAATGCTTCTGTAATTTTTAAATGTTTATCTAAGTGACTCCTCTTGAAAATGTATTACTAGATGATTTTTAAGAGACAGTGTATTAATTCTTGCTGATTACATTATGTTTTTGCTTTTGGCCATCAACAGCTCTGTTTAAGGATTAACAGAGAGGAAATAAGTAAGAATAGGATGAAAATGTGTTTATATCTACCATAGCACCAGTCTCAATAGTGTTGAAGAGTATGAGTTAGTATGATTATTTTTAGATGAAATTACCCGCTGCTCATCTTTAATTTGACTGAAGTGCTCAAACAAATGACATCATTTAATTGGTCTGGCACAGCAGGTAAATCAATTATTCTATATCATAGCAGCAGAATTAAAGCCTGGTCTGCCTAAATTCAAATTAAGGGCTCCCACTACATCAAATAATGTTTTTATTTTAATTAAATAAGCAATGTATTTATGTTCAAATACTAAAGAAAGTAATTTTAAAAAATCATAAAATCTATCTAAATAGACAATAGACCATAGAAGGTTTTAGGGTTTTAATTTGGGACTCTGATAACAATAGTATTTACAAATAAATAAACATACGACAGTGTTCTGCAAATTTTAGCTGTGGGACTAGCCACCTAATGTCCATGTATGTCTTTTGAGGTTCACACCAATCAGTGCACACTGACACCTGGGTCCCAGGGCCCTTTATCCCATCTGTTTGAGGGTTTATCTGATAACATTCTTCAAACACCTGTGAAGTCTCCGGACTGTGGGTCCCTTCATCTCTTTGTTGGAGACTCTGATTCTCAAAGCTGTCAAATAAAGGTCGAAATCAGCCCAAGGACGTGACTTTAGCAGAGGAGAGTACACAAGAAGGACTATCCCTCCTCCTTCTGGAGTGAATTCAGTTCCTAAGGGACAGTAGCAAGAAGTAATTGAGGTAGATTTGCTGCTATCTCTGTTTTAGAAGTACAGGACTGCTGAGATTTTTTTTATTATTATATGCAGCATAGTTGTCTCCTCACATTCATTTCCACAATTCATTAAATAGGACAATGTAAAAATTTTAATCAAACCACAAAACCGTCTCAGGTTACGCATGTAACCATGGTTCCCTGAGAAAAGGGAACTCTATGCTGCGTCCTCTAGAGGGCGCTAGGGGAACGTCTTCAACGTGACCGGTGTCTGAAGCATGAATGAAAAAACGACAATGAACGTGACATTGGCAGGCGGCAGCCTATGACGTAAACAATAAAGCGACTGCGGGTATAAAAGAACACCTGCGGAATACGTCATCCACTTCTTTGTCTGAAGGAGACACCGCCAGAAATGCCCGAAGCATGGCACAGTGACGCAGCGTCTCGTTCCCTATTCTCAGGGAACCATGGTTACATGCGTAACCTGAGACGTTCCCTTTCGAAAGGGAACTCTATGCTGCATCCTCTAGAGGGCGCTAGGGGAACGAAATACCAACGCCGCCATGCTGAGGGATGAGTGCCCATGTAACTACGTTCCCCAGGTCATGACTCAAGGAACAACATCCCTGCCAGCGAACGCTAGGCTTTACAGGCAGGCTCAAGCTCGCCAAACGTCATAGACTAGCTCACCCACCAGAGTCTGGAACTCTAGAGTGGAGGTCTCAGCATGACGATTCTCTAGAACGAGAGGAGACCTGACTACACTCAACGCTAGAGACAGTTAGCGAGGCACACAAAAAGGAGCCTACATACCAATAGTACTGTCTAAGCGGAGCTCTGGAGAGCAGAGGCTTCAGCAGAATGACTCTTAACGAGAGGAAACCTAACAACACTCAATCCTAGTTTAGGAGCTCCCTCAGCATGACGACTCTCTAGAACGAGAGGAGACCTGACTACACTCCACGCTAGAGACAGTTAACGAGGCTCACAAAAAAGGATCCTACATACCAATGGTACTGCCTAAGCGGAGCTCTGGAGAGCGGAGGCTTCAGCAGAATGACTCTCTTAAATGAGAGGAAGCCTAACAACACTCAATCCTAGTTTAGGAGCTCTTAAGAGCGGAGGTCTCAGCATAACGACTCTCTAAAATGAGAGGAGACCTGACTACACTCAGTGCCTGAGGCAGTTAGTGAGGCTCAAAAAGAAAGAACCTACAAAGTAATGGTACTGCCTAAGCGGAGCTCTGGAGAGCAGAGGCTTCAGCAGAATGACTTTCTTAAACGAGAGGAAGCCTAACAACACTCAATCCTAGTTTAGGAGCTCTTAAGAACGGAGGTCCCCGCATAACGACTCTCTAAACCGAGAGGAGACCTAGCTACACCCAGCCCCAGAGGCAGTTAGTAAGGCTCAAAAAGAAAGAGCCTACGAACTCATATTACTGCCTAAGTGGAGCTCTGGAGAGCGGAGGCTTCAGCAGGATGACTCTCTTAAACGAGAGGAAACCTAACAACGCTCAACCCTGGTAGGGGGCTCTTAAGAGTGGAGGTCTCAGCATAACGACTCTCTAAAACGAGAGGAGACCTGACTGCACTCAACGCCAGAGGCAGTTAGTGAGGCTTAAAAAGAAAGAGCCTACGAACTCATATTACTGCCTAAGCGGAGCTCTGGAGAGTGGAGGCTTCAGCAGAATGACTTCCCTAAATGAGAGGAAGCCTAACAACACTCAGTCCTAATAGAGAAGCTCTAAAAAGTGGAGGTCTCAGCATAACGACTCTCTAAA
>NW_015629497.1:48632-50487 GCF_001515625.1 Sinocyclocheilus rhinocerous
GCATTAAGCTTGTTCAACTCCCTCGAGAGGCGAACGCGCTCGTGCAAACGCTGACAAAGCTCGAGTACAGACCTCTGCCTCTAGTAGTCCCGCGAATGCAAACAGTGAGCGCATCCTTCTCTCGAGAGAGGCAGACGCATGTGCTTCCATACACAAGGCTTGAAGACAAAGAAGAGGATGACGTATTCCGCAGATGTTCTTTTATACCCGCAGTCGCTTTATTGTTTACGTCATAGGCTGCCGCTTGCCAGTGTCAAGTTCATTGTCGGTTTTTCATTCATGCTTCAGACACCGGTCACGTTGAAGATGTTCCCCTAGCGCCCTCTAGAGGACGCAGCGTAGAGTTCCCTTTCGAAAGGGAACTAGATTGAAATGCCGCTAACACTAATCTTTAGTGCCATAATTCTTTCTTTCGTGGAAATTTAATGTAAAAACTTTTGACAAAATTGTATGGAAATTTAAATAGTTTATTTATTGATTTATTTTGTGTAGTATACACATTTATATATTATTTTTTTGGGAGATTTTGTCTTTTGCCTATGAAGAAGTGCAGGCTGTGGTACAATTGTCAGCTGTCTCTCTTTAATTGCCTGAAAATTCTGTAATTGAACTCTATGTGATTGCCAGATGTTGAATGCATACTTGTGTGCACTGGCAAATGTGAATTTTTTTTGTAAACAGCTGCTCTTCAATATTTCCTTTTTTTTTCAGGTGTGCAGAGGCAAGTTGTGCACTGTGTGGAGAGAACATCTGGAATTGTTGAGGAACATTACTGTGATCCATCTACTAGGCCGGATGACAAGCAAACTAACTGCAATAAGGGGGCATGTCCTGCCATGTGAGTTTTACTGCTGGACAGTCCTGTACTTTACACACCCATGAGCAGCAGTGCACTAGATGGCTTTTAAAGGCAATCGTCAGAGCAGTAAAGTATATTCCTGTGATGTTTTTGTGTCGTCAGATGGTGGGTTGGAGAGTGGCAGAAGTGCTCGTCTAGCTGTGGGGACACTGGGCTTAGTAAGAGAACAGTGCTGTGTATTCGGAGTCTAGGGCTGGATGAGCAACGAGCGCTTCAGCCGGCTGAATGTCATCACTTGCCTAAGCCTGAGTCAATTGTCCGGTGCAACGCACATGTGTCCTGTCCTGCTGACTGGACCACTGGAAGCTGGTCAGAGGTGAGCATATATCAGTGACAAGTAACATCTCTTGCAGTTCAAAAAGTGACCAGACTATATATGATTATGATTCATATAGTTCATAAAGCATACAGAATGATCTGTGAAGAAAGGTTTTACTGAGATTGTCTGTGCAGCCTTAGCATTTTAGCGGCACTAACAAAACACACCACAGTATTATCATATTTTTCGGACATACAACATCAATGTACTATGGTCCGTGAATATGATAATCTTTAAGTTCCATGGTATATATCATTGTACCATGGTGCCTGCTATTGTACACTGAAAAAAAAGGAAAATGGCAATGTAATTTTTTATAAGTGCATTTTTCTATCAGTCTAATCGAAAATCATGGTTTCTGGTTTGAACACCTCATAGATAAAATGAAAAAAAAAAAACAATTTTGTTTAAATAGTGTTGATGTGCAAAACACTGCAGAAATTATTAGTTAGATTAATTATTCTGTTTTTTTGTTTGTTTGCTTTTTTGCATATCACAAACAATAAACATTAAAGACTTTTAAAGTTCTGTTCATTTATAGTAAGTCAGCTACTTTAAACTTTGATTAACAATGTTTTTAGTTTTATCTGAAGTGAAAATTCTACTTTCATATTATAGCCAGTTTAGCTTTCGTTTATGGTGAAATTAAATTTTAAAAAGCCAATATATACAGTATA
>NW_015629497.1:50532-81893 GCF_001515625.1 Sinocyclocheilus rhinocerous
TATATATATTGATCAACGTTATGTAACATATTGGCTTAATTCTAAAGGAAATTTATTGATAAAGTATGGTTTACTCTTAAATTTAAATCATCTTTGTATTAACGTTTTTGTCTTTTAGAAAATAAAATACTTTAGATTAATACTAAATCAGAATTTAAGGTTTTAATGAAACCATAAATTTAATTTAAGGGGGGAAAGAAGGCTTTAACAAATTATTATTTTTTTTTTTTGTTTGTCCAAAGTATCTTTTTTTTTTCAACATACATGCTATTGTACCACCACAGTACAATATTTGAAAAGAGGAAACATTCATCTTCACATTAATGCTGTCAATACTACAAACACTGTACATGATGATTATTCCTTGCTTTCTCATAAGACAAACATCAGATTTTGCTTTATGGGACAAAAATGTACAAAACTGTTTTGATAACTCATTGTTATACAAAACGGTCTCATTTTATTTTTAAATCATTGTGAGACAATTTTCTGACTTTGACAGCTCTTATGCACTGCTTCTTCCACAGTGTTCAGTGAGCTGTGGAGCTGGTTTCCAGACACGTGACGTGACCTGCAGCTGGAATACTGGTGTTGACTGTGATCCGAAAGCCAAGCCTAATTCAACTATGCCATGCTATCTTCAGGACTGCCCCATAAACTCAGACACCTTTGGCAATGACTGGTCAGGAAGTGGAGCATCCAGCAAAGAAGTTTTCAATGAGATAAAAGTTATACCCCACTTCAGTACTACTAGAAATCAGCCCAGGGGCAATGCTGACATCAATGAAATTATAGAAGACGATTTCTCACATTATAGTCATGTTGAAAAGTCCTCTGACAATTCTATTGTGAAAAATCTACAAGTTGATGATTTTTATTATGACTATAATTTTATAAGGTTCCATGAGGATCTGTCGTATGACCTTGATAAAGCTGAAAATTATATGTTTGATAACTCAGGAATAAAACATGGAGACATTTCTCTGACAGAGGCAGATGTCCCTATAACTACCTCATCGCCATCCACCACTGCGGACCAACACAGTACCACCACTATGCGCTCTGACAGCATTACAAACAAGGGTACTGAAGGTCATGAACCTAAAAAGAAAGATGTACTCAATGAAAATAATAAAGAGGTATTTGCTGAGGACTATTTCCTTCCTGTCATTACAACAACTGAACCATCCTCTGCAGCAACCAAGTTATTTAGCAAATGGAAGAACACTGATATTGGCTTAAGTCAGGACATCAGTGTTACAAGGAACCCACCATTAACTGCAGATGTGTCCACTCAGAACAAGCAGACAATATCATATGAAATTGTTCCAAACATCTTTTTAACTCCTGAACCACATATAAATTTGAACAGAAATTCAAATAACCATGACCATTACAAAGGCAATCAAAAAGACAAAACCAAAACGCCAATAACTGAAGATGAGAATGAAGAGGAGTTTGGTGAAGGTGTTCCTGAAGGTGAAAGTGAACCACACCATGGCACTCAAAATTATGAACCTCCTTTAGATTATGTTTTTAAGTTTGAAACTTATGAGAACAGACATATTCATAATCCCACTACTCCATTACAATGGAGTACGGCCTCACCAACAGTCTCACTGAGTGCAACTTCTCACCCGTTGGAGCTTCTCAGCAGTGCTTCCAGTGATGACTTTGCAAAATATGAAGTTTTGACCGAACCAGCAATTAACACTAAGGCTAGTGAACCATGGCGTACTGTAAGAGAGTTCACTACAACCTCAGATAGCCTTTCTCAAGAGTATGTTCCTTCTCCAACTTCCTCTGTCCCAGCCAAACATTACAGTAGCATGACCTCAGCAGCTGGAACAACAGCTCTACCTCCTACAGAAATGGAAAGTGATTTTGAACCCCCGCTCTTCACTCCAACTGAGATTCCGGACACTACAATTGCAGCAGAGACTCAAAGTTGGTATTCTAGAGCCATTGCACCAACCAAGACTAATGGGCCTAGAATAGAGCCTTGGGAAACCATGGTCCCCTTACCTCGCTGGACAGAGATTGACAACAATGACATTATTATTGCTCGAATGCTGAGACCTGCTAGACTGAATCACACTCTCTCTACTCCTACTGAGCAGCCATCTCAGGGCACTAGCAGTGAGCATTCAGTGCATTCTAACCCTCTGATGCCCACTGGGCTGGTCATGCCTTCCCTTTCCCCATCAGCCTCCCCTGCACACTGGAAAAAAGGCAACTGGAGTGCTGTGAGTAGTTAATTATGCATTCCTCACATTCACTAGATATGAAACCAGCATGGGCTGAGAAACAGCAGTCGGGCCCAATGATAAAAGTCCTTGAATTTTGCTGACACCAAAGCATTAGATTTCAACACACACATAACTTTAATTTTCAGGTAATGAAATTTGTTTCATGTTATTCTAGCAACAAAAATGGATATGAGGGATCACACGGCACCACTATCCATTCTTAAACATACACAAGGTTTCATAAAATGGGAAATGTTAAGTTTATAAGAATGTTGTTGACGCTCATAACCTCTAACTTTTAACCTAACTCTAAAATCTGAATAGTTAATGAGAGAGTTTATTCAGGAACATGTCCTACTTGGATAAATCACTTTAAGCACTTTATGCATGCATATTTGAATGTGAACTGTACTTTATACTGCAAATTATTTTGTATGATAGTGCTCAACAAGTTGCGGGCTTGGTGCCATCTGGAGGTCAGTGTCCTGCAGCACTGGTGATGAATCAGACTGTGACTTAGCTACTAGGCCAGTGCCAGCGCGTCGCTGCTACCTTCGACCCTGCTCCGCATGGAAAATTGGAGAGTGGAGTAAAGTAAGTCTGCATACATGCAGCCAAACATAATGAATTCAATACATTTTCAATGAATGAAAAGCAATGGAAGTTGCTACTCCTGATATCTCATTTGGCAGTGCTCGAAGAATTGTGGTGTAGGAGTGAAAGTCCGAGAGATTCAGTGTTATGACACACGAGATCAGAGGTTGCTGCGGCCATTTCATTGCCAGGCCACCTCCCCCAGACCTCCCGTCCAAATTCCCTGTAACATCCACAACTGTTTAGAGTGGTACACATCCTCTTGGGGACAGGTAAGTAAGTTTAAAATTCAGAGGCTGGTTTTCACTCTTCCCTACTCAGCTCTTTGTGTCTGTTTCTTGATCTTCACGCTACTCTCTTCAGCTCTGTGTGTCTAACACCATATATGCCCACAGTGTTCAGAGCTGTGTGGAGGTGGGGAGCAGCAGAGGCTGGTCACCTGCCCTGAAACTGGGAAATGTGATGAGGACCTACAGCCCAGCAATATCCAGGCTTGCAATGTTCATCCATGCAACCAGTGGATTACTGGATCCTGGGGTCAGGTGAGTGACACATTCAGTTTTAAGTATTTTAAGTCAGCCAGTTTAAAGGTGGGGTAAGCGATTTCTGGTAGCCAATGTTGATATTTGAAATCACCAAAACAAACACGCCCCTACCCCAAAAGGGTCTCGCCCCTATTTTGATAGCTCCCACCTATACTCACCCTTACTCACCTATCGAGAAGAAACAAAGCAACCTCGGCGTCCAATCGCAGGCCTTCCGCTCCTTGAGTTCTCTCCAGCGCTGAAAAGCTGATCCGATATTTACATGGGTCCTACTTCTTGCCTTATTACCTTAAGCTTTCTTTTGTTCCACAGACGTTTTCCTCTTTTGTTTTTTATCTGCCATCTCTATCTTTCTGTCGCTCGGCTCGGCTAATGTCCTGTGCACTGAACGCACTCTCCTCCACATCATGAGTAGACGCGCCTGTTACTGCTGATTGACTACAAGTTTGTTTTGCTAGTCGGCCCGAATCAGTTTTCTAAAGCGTTTTTGAAAAATCGCTTACCCCACCTTTAACAATGTGTCTCTGCACTAGATACAAATCCATGTATCAAAATGTGTGAACAAAATAATTAACAGAATCAGAATTAGAGAAACATCATGTGCTGGATTTGGCTTAGAATCTCAGAATTGTATTTATAAAACTTAATTATCAGCGTTGTCTTTCATCCTTTTTTCTGGTGAAAAATAAAACCATTTTATTGGGAAAAAACACCGAAAATGGCTTATGTTCTTTTAATTTCCACTGTTGTGTTTCTCAAAGAGTTCAACTTTTCAATATTCAAGTTCATCTAAATGGACATTTTGTAAGTACACCTACATTGTTTTTACCTTCATGCTTTACAATTACTGTAAAAAAATAATAATGAGAGGATAGTTACAACAAATTGAAGTAGTCCATATAATCAGTGTCACTGGAATACTTTGTGTGAAAAACAGACTGTAATTTAAGTAAAATTTCACCCTGCCCTATTAAAATCTGGCTCATACACAAGAACATCTGTTTGGTTATATAAGCGCAGCAGAGTGAGTGAAATATGCACCATAAAACTAGAAAATGGTAAAGAATAAGAAACTGCAGACAAACCTCGTTACTTCTCATGACTTGAATGTATAAAATACCTCTGAATGTATAAAAGTCCCTTTATTACCTTACAATACCAACCCACACTTTGCTAACCACTGTGCTCCACAACCACTTTCATTAATCCCCCCCCACAGAACTTTGGCCAGTATACTTTACTTGTAATAGATTGTTGGATTACAGCCAACAAAACACTGGCAACATCCCAAATAGTGGAAGAAAATGACAGAAGATTGATTCATTTGTAATTATCTTTCATCCAGTTTTTCTTTCCAGATATTTAAAGATAAAGAGACGTAATGGAATATTCACAGTGTGTGCACAGAATGACCTGAATGTAGGAAGTAACATAACTGTACATTCAGCGAAGTCAAATCAAAGTGTGCTCACATGAACTCACAATACTCATCCTGCAATTAAGTTGCTAATGTTGGCTTACCCCTTTGGGTACGTATTCACACCATCTGAACCTGCCTTTTTTTTACAGAGAGCCCCTTCTGTACTCCCTCTCCACATCAGTGCTATCAATACTATGCTATCAATATCAGTCATGGCAAACACACATGTGGACCGGAGTATGAAATTATGTTATGTAAACTACCTTGTAAAACCTATTATTGGGTTTATTATAGACCTAATGCATCAGAGAAACAAATGCGCAGCCATCTATAGAATTCTGTCTTTGAACTTCCGTTTTGTGGTTGCTCTATAGCAGAAGAATGTAAAAATCTTCAATAGCAGAAGAATAGTCAGATTCAAGTTCAAAACACCTTTTACATCATATGAACATGCATATGTTTATGTCTTACGAACTGGGCAATGGAGGTCAGCTTTCTTTTTTTAGATGTGTCATCAAGGCAAAAACAACAAATCAAGGTTGCTCCAGTGACATTATCACAGTGGCTTTCTCTGGTTCTGAACATTGCAACCAGGCACTGCAAATGTGCTGAAGTTTTGCTTGGAATACATGCAATGGATTGCAACATTTAGGGATTCATTCTGATTAATGAAAATAAGTGCATGTAATCATATCTACTAAAAGTGGAAAAAATACAATGATAAAATTATAGATAAAAATTTTAGGATAGGACTCCTTTAAAGACCCTGGCCTGGAATGGATGGATTGGAGAAACTGTACTTGGTGTTTAACAGGCATGTCTATTCTTTGTTGGCAGTGCTCGGTATCCTGTGGAGGAGGTGTTCAGCACAGACTGGTCAAATGTGTCAACACTAAGGCCGAGCTCGAGGATGAAAATGAGCATGTGGATTGTGATCATGAACCTCAACCAAAGAACACAAAGAAGTGTAACATTCATGACTGTGACAGCGCCCCCTCTGGTGAGTGGATCTTTGTGAGCTAAAGACAGTGAATACATCGAACATTGAATAAAAACATACACTTCATCTTTGAGCTGCCATAGCCAAAAGGGATTTTTTTTTCTTCTATGGCTTGGACAAATCTGTACACTTAGTATGCTTTGGTAAATATGGTGTGCATTATTGTGAACTGCAATTACCTGGCAGCATGAATACTAATGGCATTTGTAGGTTTAAAGAAATTGCCTTCCATTTATAAACAATCATACCGAGAGAGGGAGAAAAATCCACTTTTCTTTGTGTTTGCTATTGAAAGCTCCAAAAAGTGCAGCACCTTTAGATTGGTTTGGCTTGATTATTGCTGGTTGCTGAGGACTGTGCCATTTACGGACCCCTGAATCCTCCTCTTCTGCTGCTCTTTTGTCATGGATCACTGGAGATAGAAGACACCTATGTGCGCAGTCCAACCAGACAGTGATTATTCTGATATACACTGAACAAAATTATAAACGCAACACTTTTGTTTTTGCCCCCATTTTTCATGAGCTGAATTCAAAGATCTAAGACTTTTTCTATGTACACAAAAGGCCTATTTCTCTCAAATATTGTTCACAAATCTGTCTAAATCTGTGTTAGTGAGCACTTCTCCTTTGCCAAGATAATCCATCCACCTCACAGGTGAGGCATATCAAGATGCTGATTAGACAGCATGATTATTGCACAGGTGTGCCTAAGGCTGGCCACAATAAAAGGCCACTATAAAATGTGCAGTTTTATTAGGCACACCTGTGCAATAATCATGCTGTCTAATCAGCATCTTGATATGCCAGACCTGTGAGGTGGATGGATTATCTCGGCAAAGGAGAAGTGCTCACTAACACAGATTTAGACAGATTTGTGAACAATATTTGAGAGAAATAGGCCTTTTGTGTACATAGAAAAAGTCTTAGAGCTTTGAGTTCAGCTCATGAAAAATGGGGGCAAAAACAAAAGTGTTGCGTTTATAATTTTGTTCAGTGTATAAAGAGAACAACACATCGGTCTTTCATCTGAAACAAGAGTTTCACATGAACCAGAGTTGCAGACTCAGGCAAATAAGATGATGAAAAAGAAAAAAGCTTAAAGAATCTTAGCTCTAAAGTCAACATTAAAAAATTACATTTACAACCCATTCTACCTATGTAAAGAGACATGTTTCCAGCTGAAACAGAATTTTCAAAGAGAATTGACTTTAAACCTTCAAGCGTCGAGTTTTTAGTCAAATTTACAAGAATCTTATATTATTGAAATATTGTCCTTAACTTGAAGTTCACAGATAGCAGTTATCACCAAATTGGACAGTTTCAAGCAAGAAAATGCCCCCTCCCTTAACCTTTACTCCTTCATATTCCTGTGAAGAATTCCAGTCACAAACACAGCTCACCTGGCTTACAGCCTTTAATTACCATCATCATCACTTTGAAATTTACCGCCAGGCCTGTCATGTGTTAGTCCTGAGAAAATTGCTTTAGCTCAGTGTGCTAATTAAAATGTTATTCTTGATGAGCGGTTTGGTGGTGCATGTGTTTAATTCCTTACTTTTTAAAATAAATTATCCAAGAAATCCACCCACGTTTGATTAGTTTTGGGGAAATGTTTGCTTATAATTATTTAAATCCAGTGGAAGTCACTAAAGGAGACTTCATAGTTATTAGCTGGGGTGCAATGACTTTATTTCTAAAAAAATAATTATGCCACCATGTTATGTGCAAACTTTTTCTAGATGAAAAACCTCAACTTTTGATATATTATTCATTTGAATCCATACAGACTTTTCAGAGCTTAAGGTGATGTTCCGTGCCAGACTTTGAATTTTGTCATTCATAGTGAAGAATTTCATAATTTGTTCAGTTTCTAGGCAGTAACCTTTTCTAAGATGCATTTCTTTAGACTCTTCAAGTACAAACTGTAGTATTTAGGGCAAGACTAATGGGCCTTGTTTTCATCTGGTATTAAAGGGGTCATATGATGCGATTTAAATTTTTCCTTTCTCTTTGGAGTGTTACAAGCTCTTGGTGCATAAAGAAGATCTGTAAAGTTGCAAAGACTAAAGTCTCAAATCCAAAGAGATATTCTTTATAAAAGTTAAGCGTCAGCCACACCTACCTAAAACGGCTCATTCTAACACGCCCCCACATATCTACCTCACTATGTGGGAAGATTTACATAACGCCGCCCAAATGTTCACGCAAAAAAAGAAGGCGTAACTTTTATTCTCGATGTAGTTTTGTTGTTTCCGCCGCCATGTCATAAAGATGCTGTGTGCTTCGTTGTGAAAGCGAAGCTACTTTGGGCATAGAGGAGAAACAATAATGTACAGTATGTAGAAAATAATGTGAATAAAGACATTTCATTACACCAAATACACAAAATACTGTTCTTTTTAGCAGCATCATATGACCCATTTAAGATTAATTTTCAGTGATCCAATCATTGAAAATAAGAACAGAAGTAGTCAACTGAGGCGCATGCTCTTCCACCTGGTATTAAAATAAGTTTAAAGTTCCTCGAGACACTCTTTTGTCACAATCTACATCACTTCCGTGGTAGCACTGAGTGTGGTGCACAAATACTATCGACTAAACAAACTCATGTTAGGCAGATTATTAGCAATTGGGAAAGGAAGCAAGTGAAAAGGATAAAGCAGCTGCAATTTCAGCTGTAGACTTTATGTTTTGGTACAACACAGCAAAGTTTGAATCACTTGTTTTTGGTGCATTTTCTAACAAAATGTCCACAATGATTACGTATTAGGTCAGTGGGTGGCGGTTGGCGGTCTTTTGTGGCTGTCCAAATGCATTCGACCACATGAGTGACAACACTGCATAAGCAAACAGATAGATTTTTTTTCCGACTACCTCTGGAAGTGGTCAAAAGTGGATAAGCTCAAAACATTTTAGACCCATTTACAGTTACCGACAGTTAGCATTGTCTACTTGTGATCGGATTGAGTAAAATGCATCTTATACTAGGTGTAAACAGAACCTAGGTGTCTACATGACCTCAGGGAACCACATCTTACTGTCTTTCACAGCCAGGTGTATTATTCCACCTATCACAAAGACTGTGTGTTATTGTGTTCTTGACTAACATATTTTAGGCATGAAGCTATTTTATTTAACAAGATTTATGTAACCCTGTTGAAATATGTTCTTTAGTATAAGATATACAAGTTTGAATAAATAATTTCATAGTTTACTAAATAGAGTTTAAGGTTAAAAAAGTTAAGATTCATTATATGCTTATAACCCTGTGTTGTTGTACATCTTAAAGCATTGTGTTAAAGGGGTCATAGGATGTTACATGCACTTTTACAAGTTGTTTGAACTAAAATGTGTGTTGGCAGTGTGTGTACACAACCACCCTATAATGATAAAAATCCACCCAGTGTTTTTTTTTAATCGTGTTAAATGTTTTCCCCTTTCTCAAATCGAGCCGATATCACCTTGTAGCAGGTGTAAATTATTTCTGCACCCACCCACTGTCCGTTTACTAATGGTCTGAGGAATTCTCACACAAAAAATGGCAAAAACGGACTAAAATTGTCTGTGAGGCTGCCTCAACTTTATTCTCATTATTCAATCATTTGGTTAGTTGACACTGGGTTAGATCCAAGCTCCCAGCTTTTCACAGTCAATTCTTGACATCAACAGTATTCTAAAGAGGATCTCCTTTATTAGCTGCACTTTGTTTCAGTTTGTTTGTTGGCGGTGGATTGTGACTTAATCAGCTACTTGATCAACTGCCAAAAACCTGGTTCTTTTGGCTCAGATTGTCATAGTGTCAGCTGGAGGGTCTCACAGTCTTTTGTGATACTAAGGGGAAGTTTCACTGATTTTCTATCCTGGGTCCTTCTGATTAAGAATTGCTTTCTCATTGTGGACTTCCCCACTCTAGATTTATAAATCATGGCATCCCAAAGGGTTATTAATAATATTGGGTTTTTTCCTTTTACCTCAGATAATAACCTCTTTTGGCAAGGCACGCTGCAGCTCAGAGCCCCTTCACTCCTGATAGTGTTTTGGATGTTGAGAGAGGTCTTGCATAACTGTTTGGAATGAATTATTTTGGCATGGTCCAAATAGATCACAAGTGTATTTTCATGCCATTTCAACTAAAGCCAGCTGTTACCTACTTGCACAGTTTAATGCTGTTGTATAACAAGTTAACCCTGTGTTGCTGTACATCTTAAAGCATTGTGTTAAAGGGGTCATAGGATGCTACATGCACTTTTACAAGTTGTTTGAACTGAAATGTGTGCTGGCAGTGTGTGTACACAACCACCCTATAATGATAAAAATCCACCCAGTGTTTTGTTTTTTAATCGTGTTAAATGTTTTCCCCTTTCTCAAATCAAGCTGATCTCAGATGCCTTTTTCATTAAGACCCTAAAGAATCATATCAACTTGTGGAAAATGGGCATCCTATGACCCCTTTGACATACTGTATGTAGTAAGCAATATGCAAAACACATGTAAATGTACAGTATTTCCCAGAGGTCTCAAAGGCTTAATTGAGTTTTCAGATATGTTTCAATGAAGTCCCCCGTTTTCTCAGATTTTTTTCCCCCACAACTTCTCAGGAAAAAATATAATAAATGAGACAATTGTTGACATACAGTGTGAGTATACAGCTCTAAAATTAATGTGGATAACATGGTTTAGATCGTTTGTTCCTGGAAGAATTTTACAGGGAAAGTCTGAGTTTGTGCTGAAATTTATGATGTTTGGTTTCTGTTAAATCTCGTTGCATACAGTGGGGAAAATAAGTGAGACATTAAAGAGATCTTGTTTGTGATTCTTTTTTTTTCGATCCTTTTGTTTGTTCTGTCTATATACAAGCATTTTAACACCCAAAATTACATCAGTTTTAAGGTGATAGGACAAACAACAGCCAGACAAAAAAAGAAAAGAAAAAAAAATCGTTTCAGCTGCAGAGCAAATTATTCATGTTTTGATGGAAGATTGCAAAGGCATGCATATTTTCCTTTGGAATAACCTACTATATGTAATAACATTGAGGAACTTGTATTTAAGTAAATAAACCAATTACTATTTAATGTTAAAGGTTGGGGAAATCCCTGACTGAAAAAAATGTGTTTTTGTGGGATTTAGTTGCCATGAGAACAGCCTTAAGTCTTCTGAGATTTCGTTGCCAACTGGATGCTCATTTACTTTGAGTACTGATTGAGTGACCAAAAATAAACACAAACTACATTTCCTGTATCTCTCAGGCTCCTCGACATTGTTTAAAACCACTCTTACAGGATGTTGGGGAGGTAGGTGAGTTCAGACCGGATTAATGAGCCCTCTCCCAGCCGAAGGCCACTGTGTGTCACGGGATTTGGGCTGCTTCTCTGTATGGAATAAATAATGTAAATACAGGATGTGTGTGTGTGCGCGCGCGTTTTTGTGACAAATGAGGACATAAATTTGTATAATGACAAGGGTATGACAGGTATTACAAGGAGAAGGTGACTTTTCAGGACATTACCCCATGTCCCCACTTTTCAAAACGCCTATAAATCACACAGAATGGAGTGTATTGAAAATCTGAAATAGCACAAAGTTTCCTGTGAGGGGTAGGTTTAGGGGTAGGGTTGGTGTAGGACAATAGAATATACGGTCTGTACAGTATAAAAACCATTACGCCTATGGGATGTCCCCACTTTTCACAAAAACAAACCTGTGTGTGTGTGTGTGTGCGTGTGTGTGTGTGTGAGAGTGTGTGTGATGTGTATGTGTGTGTGTGTGTGTGTGTGTGTGTGTGTGTGTGTGTGTGTGATTGAATGTGCAAGTCTTGCATTATCTCACACACTGTGCTTTTCAATGATTGAGTTGTAATTAGAGGTTAATATGCATTCATGCTTAAACTTAAGAACACTCTGATTATATCTGAAAAAATAATTAAAAGCCATAATTAAAATAGTATATACTTGAAAATGTTGGAAAGCATGATTGTATGGTACAGTTAAGCTCTCATCTATGCAGAGACCCTCGGAGTAAGAGGGAGAAGATGAATACTTTTATTCAGCAAAGACACAACAAATCATTTAAAACTGACAGTAAAAGGCATATATAAAGATTCTCAAATAAATTCTGTTGAACTTTCTGTTGATCCTGAAAAAAAAAGTATCATGGTTTTTACAATAATTTTAAACAGTACAACTGGATTTATAGTATGTGTAGCCTACATAAAGAATATGGCAGTTGCCCAAAACAAACGAAGTATTTTAATACTGGTTATATTAATAGAAAATGAACAATAGTGATCACAATGTTAAGGTAAATGATGGACATTTATGATTTTTGTCTTTATCATGCAGCCCTAATTCCAAACCTCCTTAACCCTGTACAATGACTTTGCACATATGACGTAACACATTTAAGAGCTATTTTAAAATATGTTTTAACTAATCGGATAGTAATTCGATCATGAAAAGACAATGTATAAATACCCTCCAAGGCACATTTGCTTCTGGTGGCCACACATATAATCTTAACTCCCCCAAAGCAGAATTACATCAGCAAACAGTAGTTTGGGAGCACCGAGGGGGGAAAAAAGGCACACAAAAGCTATTGCCTTTTTCAAAGCAGTCAAAACGTTTTTAGCTGCCTCCTGTTTTGAGGGGGTTTTTTTGAGCCACATCAAGTGTAAGCCAAATCTCACTGCCTGGTTGGCATTTGCATCATCACAGCAGCAAACTCTAACTATATATTTGCATACATTTATGAGGCTAGGCTGTACGCCCAATGAGACTGCAATTTAATCAATCAAGATGCTTGCTGTAAAATGAAGTGAGTCATAAAATGAAATGTCATTAGGCCCTAATTCATCCTCTTTTTGTAATAAAACATTACTGTTCTTTTTAGTTAATGGTCAGTCCATTAAATCTGTTTTTTTTTTTTTTTTTTTTTTTGCTGCTTGTTTATTTGGCCTACAGCCTTATATGGCACTGGCACTCACATTTATTGTCAATATGGTAAGTGTGCTGTGAATCACACCTAACCTGTGACTGAATGAACTTTGAATGACAGGATCATGGATGAGCAGACACCATGTGAAATGTTGTGGGCTTTAACTTTCTTTGAGCTGTCAGGACATGACAGCTTTCACAGGCTGGTAATGAGGTGTACGTGAGCACAGAAAAAGCAAAAACTAGGACATGTAGTGAGAATGCTTTGCAGGTATATATTAGAACCTAACCTTTTTTTTACTGCGCAATCAACTATTTATGAACTGCTTCATGTGAGATGCAAAATATGCACTGCATTACATATTCAAGGTCTTACAGGCAGAAAACGATTGCATGCTTGTAATAAATGTTTTTTTTTTCTATAGCAGCTGGTGAATTCTGTAGCAATCTGAAAAACTAAAGCTCTGTATAACTGCTTTCTCATTCCTAGTCTACACTGAAAAAAGTTGGTGTAGAAACAGTTTGGTAATATTATGTATTATACTCTCATTATTATGCATTATGAGGGTATTCTTAATGCATTATAATGCACGCATAATGCTTTATAAACAACCTTATAATATGTTGTATCATCCGATAAATAATCATTACATTACATTATAATACCTACCTATTTGTGTTTATAAGAGTGTGATGTGTTATAACACCAGATGGAGCTTGCATTTATAATGCATCATAAGGGTATTCTTAATGCATTATAATGCATGCATAATGCCTTATAATGTGTTTTATCATCTCTTGAATAATCGCAACAATAGTAATAATACTTGCCCATTTGTGGTAAAAAAGCAAATACAAAAAGTTCAAAGCAAATGTGTCATAACCCATTCAAGATATCAAATGGCTGTTTAAAAGAAGACTTAAAGGGTTAGTTCACCCAAAAATGAAAATTCTGTCATTAATTACTCACCCTAGTGTTGTTCGAAACCCGTAAGACCTTCGTTCATCTTCGGAACATAATTTAAGATATTTTTGATGAAATATGAGGGCTCTCTGACCCTCCCATAGACAGCAAGGTAACTACCACGTTCAAGGTCCAGAAAAGTACCAAGATGATCGACAAAGTAGTCCGTGTGACATCAGTGGTTCAACTGTAAAGTTACGAAGCTACGAGAATACTTTTTTGCACAAAGAAAACAAAAATAACGACTTTATTCCACATTTTCGTCTCTACTGCGTCACTTTGGACGCGCGTTCACGACAGTATCATGACGTGAGCGTGTGGTGGGGCTGACCCAGATCCGGCGTAATGACGTAATGACGCCACACGCTCGCATCATGATACTGCCGTGAACGCGCGTCCACAAGTACGCAGTACATGTGGAATAAAGTCGTTATTTTTGTTTTCTTTGCGCAAAAAGTATTCTCGTAGCTCCGTAACTTTACAGTTGAACCACTGATGTCACACGGACTACTTTGTCGATCATCTTGGTACTTTTCTGGACCTTGAACGTGGTAGTTACCTTGCTGTCTATGGGAGGGTCAGAGAGCCCTCAGATTTCATCAAAAATATCTTAAATTATGTTCCGAAGATGAACGAAGGTCTTACGGGTTTGGAACAACACGAGGGTGAGTAATTAATGACAGAATTTTCATTTTTGGGTGAACTAACCCTTTAATGGTAACACTTTACAATCAGGTTCCATTTATTAACTATATTTAATTAATGCGTTAGAAGTATTTTTCATTGTTAGAACATGTTAACAAATGTGGTTAACTAATGTTAACAAATGGAACCTATTTGTAAAGTGTTATAGACTTAACTTTTGTTACTTTATTTAAAGCAGACAAAGACCACTTCTGAACATAAATTCTTATGACATATGTGCATTTGCATTTTTTAAAAATCCATTGTGTGCATAGGAACACGATTTCAGTGTGTGTTTTGTGAGAAGTCTGTGTTTATACATGAGGCTTTTGGAGACAGAGATTTTTGATATAGTAGAAAAGTAATTGAGACATGGGTCAAACAACATCACTTCTCCCACTATGTACCTGTGAACAGAGTGGCAGTGTGGGAAGGAAAGGGTCTGCTGGAGTTTTGGTGAAGGGGGTGCAGTGTGTGATCCCACTGCAGCTGGTGCCCCTGACCCCACTGATGTCAACACACTGTGTGATCTAGCAGCATGAGGAGATGGTGTCGTGATAAGATGTGAATGACTCCTTCTGTTAGAGGCCTATCCAGTGGAAATGCCCTGAACATTCATTTAGTAGGACTGTCTGTAACACTTTGCTTCTGTAAATTTGTGTTGTAAACACTTCTTTGTTTTTGGTCTTTGCTCTAAGTGCTTTTGGTCTTATCACTATTTCAAACAAGGCTAAATATGAGGCATTTAGAGTATGCTTTTAATCAGCCTTTTACTGGCACACATGATGTCTTCTAAATGGTATTCAGAGAGAGAAAATATTTCTTGTCTTGCTGAATGCTTTAAAAAACATGCCCAACAAAGGTAAAACTGGTACACCAGAGATATTTTGTGGCCAATGTGGCAAAATATGGTATTTTTATATTCCAAGCAATATAAAATGTAATTAAATTCTCATTTCAAATATTTTTTTCATAAATAAATATAAAAGCTTAAATAAACACAACAGCTGTTTTAAGACTTTGTGAGGTACAGACACTGTACATGATTTCTAGATCAATATAAAGATTTGCCTAGTGGTTTTCTTCACACACTCTTAGCATAGCAGGACCATTCAAAATAGGACTGACGTTCATTTCAGGACTTGCTGTTGGAATCCTTGTTATGGAAAGGCTTGAATAACAGGAGTGAATTTATAATGTATTAAGGATTTGTCAGTGTGTTGGACTTCCAGTGCTCCAGGGAACCAAATCCATCAGCATGCTCATCATATCCCCCCACATTTTATGGGGCTTTTAGAACATAATCCTAGAAAGTGACTAAACATAATCTGTTTTATAGCACAATGTTACTGGAGAGCTCGAAATTCAACAATGAACGTATTATTCTCTTAATACGTAATAAGAAAAAAAAAAAAAAAAATTGCTTTAAAGGGCTCAGAAATTAAAGTGCTGGTCAAAAGAAACTAGATAATGCAACATTTATTTATTTATTATTATTTTTTTTTTTTTTTTTACTGCTTCAAAATGCTGACCAAATTTTCATGATGTGCCACTGGCGGTTCATTATAGATAACCAAGATAAAAGGAATTCTATTTAAATTTGACAGTCTGTGATGTCTGAAATTAATACGACTACACTTTTAATGACCAATGTCAAACTGCTCTGCTTGACAATATTTTCTTAAAATTATTCCTGCTTTTACCTGTTGAGTAAACAGAGGACAAATTATTTTCTCCAAATGGAATTTTGGCTTGTTTTTAAATGTACTTTTTTTTTTTAATGTAATGTACAAGTAACAGGTCCCACTCACCTGCTCCGAGTGGGTCTCGAACCCGGGTCTCCGGTGTGTCTCCACTAACAAGGAGGCTAAAGACTACAGCCACTAGTCCGCCTCTTGAGATCAGGGGAGTGAGGTTTACCTGCACAGCACCTACTCGCTGGCCTCCGTTACACTCACCCCCCTAAACCTCACTCCCATCCGGGTCACGGCACCAATGTAACGGGTCTGATCTCGAACCCGGGTCTCCGGCATGGGAGGCGGGCACACTAACAAGGAGGCTTAAGACTGCAGCCACTAGCGTCAGTCGCTGGTGCACCTCGAGATCAGGGGAGTGAGGTTTACCTGCACAGCACCTACTCACTGGCCTCCGTTACATACATTTATATCACTATACTTTGTGTTTTATTACCTTGCCATTAAATTACAGAAAAATGGTTAATGTTGCTGTGAGTGTTTCTAATACAACAGCTGAGGGAGTGATGGCAAATTTGACATCTTTCTCCCCCCTACGTTGTTAACTAATGATGACTTCTACTTCTGAGAACCCCGGAAATGTGACAAGGATCCTTAATTATGTTTTGTTGTGCAGCCATTACAATTTGATTTTAATTTCATAAATTTCTTTTGGTAAATATTTAGTCAACTTGATTTTATTTCAGGTATTCACAGCATCAGTGGTGTGTGTGATTTGTTGTCGCTTCTCTTGAGGTGTCTGTGTTGCTGTAATGTGTTGCCTGGCTTGAGGATAAATGTGTGAATGCACTAGTGCATGTATCTCGCACAGGTGGTGAAGCAGTCTCGCCTCTCTAGAGCAGTCCTAACTGCAGTGTCTCTCATGTTTGTTCTCTGTGTCTTTCAGGTCAGTTGTGTTTACGGGACCATTTGACATTACGGTTCTGTCGAACTCTCCAATGGCTCGGCCGATGCCAAGTGCCTTCGGTCCGCGCAAAGTGCTGCAAGACCTGCGGGCTGCCATCACGGGGCGGAGATCGCACCGCAAGTCGCTGAGATACAGGGGGATAGCAGAATGACTGTTGTAAGCCAGGGAACACAAGATTATGACACACAAATACTCAAAGCAGATATGGATCAATCCATTGTTGGACAGACTTTCGTCTGGTCTGGTCAAGCTGTTGCCATTGACCTACAGTTCATCAGGGAGCTACTTTGTCCTTACATCCTTTTACACATACAGTAATAGTGCTTATTTCCACCCATCATCTCAGATAAGTGGTAGTAAAGCAGAGTGGACCATCTTGCCATCTCACTATAGAGTAATGCAGGGATGATGTAATTTTAGCATGCATAGTTAGCATTGTAGCTCTTCCGGTTCACCGTCCCAAAGTCATTGGGTTTATTGAATGGGTTTTTGGTTAAATGCCTAAAATAAGTTTTGTGCATAACACAAGCTCATGATGTTTTCATTCTGTGGCATAACATACATCAGTAAAACCCCCTTGTCATTTTACTTTTCTTGTCTTGAAAAAGTTGGTTGCTAACAGGAGGCTAAAATGGGACTACAGAGGTTGTAAGTGAAATGAAACATAATCACTCGAATATGAAAACTCATGTTCTCACTAATTCACTTTCACAGCATTGTTGTGCAACAACTTTCAGCAAACTTTCAGGGAAAAGGTTTTATTTTAAGAGTTGTCAGAAGCTCAATGGTGGTGACCTTGAAGTCATGCAACTGTGGACGATTGTAAGCTTCAAAATTCATCATGTGAAGAGTAGCATTACGAACAAAATGTTTAAGAATCAAACTTTTATTGGCCACAGAGCTTATTTTCTGCAATAATCCAAAAGCCAATGGGAAAAATCCTGTTGCTTTTTTTGTGAAGGGAACCAGGGTGATGCCAATTTCCAGGTTGGCCTATAAATATACATCAGAACTGCAGTAACTACTATAGTAATTGAATTTTCTTTTCTGATTAGCTGTTGATGGAAAAATCATATCTTTTAACTTTAGGAATTTAGGACTGCAGTTCAAGTCCATTTTTTTTTTCTTCATTTGAACCACAGATAACCACAAAGCTAGAGCACAATTCCACATAATTGCAAGGTTGCAGATGTTTCTATTTATTGAAGCTGATGGCAGATCAGATGTAAAACCAGTAATGAAGTACCTGGTGCTGCAACATAAACTGGTGCTAAAGGTAGCGAGCGCTAAGCTCCTCACTCAGTCTAGTGTTGGCTGGTACTTGAATTCTATACACACTATTTATGCCTTAATTTTATATGTCTGTATTACTCTTTGGATTAATAAACATATACACAGAATAACAGTTCAGTGTCCCACTTTTCAAAATGTATACAACATAGAATAGCATAATGTCTGCTTTCACAACATATAAAGGATTTATTTTTAATGCAGTCATTATCTTTATAGTATTGTATGCTTTCAGTATATGAGATACAACTGTTAAATAGAGACATCAGTTCAAAGAAAAACTGTCAAGATGTTTGTCAGGTACATGAAATATTACACTAAGTAAATGTTTAGTTGTTTTTGACCTTTTATAATACATGACCACTAACTGTGCATTCAGTCTTAAGATTCAGTCACATCAGCGATATTTTGGCAAAGTTTTATAGGCAAAAAAGGTCTATTGTCAATAGTGTAGCGATGTATGAAGCTCAGTTCACACAGAAGTCACTTTCAAACCAAGCAGCTTTATGTTGGTCAACACTGAATTTGCGTGATTGACTTGAACAAGTTACGAAATCTACATGGGGATAATCTTACACCCGGCCCTGATCAATTCCTGATCACGTGGATTTCTATTGAAATGGCTGTATTTCACCCGCAAAAAAAAAAAAAATTGCTGAATGACAGTAAACAAAAGTCACTTTCAAACCAAGCTTTCTCTTGCCAAACTCCAGATTGTGCAGATTCCTATTTAAATGATTGCATATCTCCCATGAAAAATAGCCAAATAGCTGTACATGTGACCACACCTTGAGTTGTAGCCTATGTTGTATAAACTGTGCTGCATTCTCTAACTAAATTATAAGTTTTGATTTGCTTTACGACAATTTCAGAACATTTCAGGTATCATTTCTTGGTTTTATGTGAAAAAAATTGATTATCTGGAAAAAACCTTAGCACATTTTCATCTAATATTCCGTCTCTGCATGACACTTACTTCACTTCCATCACTCGTTCATCCAGGGACCATGTGAAGTAGCTGCAGTGTACAATATTTGTTTTTGTTGTTTTGTGCTGCATTACGAAAAACTGATCAACATCAGAACAGCAAATGCAACATATTTTGTTTGTCACGTTGCACTGAGACATGCAATTCATGTGTAATAATGTTTTTTTTTCCCCTTAAGTGTTTGTTTAGGCTTGTAATTCTGTGCTTAGCTGATGTTTCAGGACTGTCCAGTATGTAGACATGACTAATACTTTATAATAAGATCCTTTTAGTTAACACTACTAAATACATTAACCAACAATGAGCAATACACTTGTAACAGAATTTATTAATCTTTGTTACAGTTCATTGTTTGTTCATGTTAGCTCAGGTCCATTAAATAATATTAACAGATACAACTTTTGATTTTAATAATGTATTAGTAAATGTTGAAATTAACATTAACTAAGATTAATAAATGCTTTAGAAGTATTTTTCATTGTTAGTTCATGTTAACTAATGTTATCAAATGGAACCTTATTGTAAAGTGTTACCTAGACATTTTCTGGTTTACATAAAGGATTCTTTTTTTATATGTTGTTTAATTTTGAGGAGCATGTCATTGTCATATTAAATATTATTTATATTGCACTTCTGTAACACCTTTATTTTTTGTAATTCTTTATTAAATAGTTCTTGTAAATGAAATGATGTGGGTAAGTTTTTAATAATAATAATAATAATAATAAAACAATAAAAATGGCATTCCAATTTGCAATTGAAGATGTAGAATAATGTCTTTTGTCTCAAGGCTAGAAAGCCAAAAATATAAAAAATAATAATACAATTATTAGTCTAAAAATATTTATTAGTCTAAAATAATCTCATTTTATGAGTCAGGCTAGAAATGTACATGTCTGTAATGTGCTGTTGCAAACTACAAAATTTCATCTCATTTTGGACTCGTTCATTTAAAGGTCATGTTGCTTAGCATTTGGACTGTGTGGCTGTTACACTAATGTGAACTTTTATCAAATATCAAATGAAATCCGTTATTTGAGCACTGAGTAGGCTATGATTTAAGTATAAGTATATAGTTTGAATATAAAAGAGTGCATTTTCATTTAATCTGTCCCTGGGCATTGTGAGTTGCTTAAAAATCCAATTTAGGAAAAAAGGAATGGGGTGTTTCAGGGTACATGTTATCATAGGAGACCTCATCTGGCCTTTTAGTTATTAACTGCTCCTGAATAATATGCATGTGATTCCATTCTCTTGTCCCCAAAGTAGCTTATAAAATGAGGAGGTCTGTGAGAACACAAAGCTTTGATTCTTCATCATTAAAATGCTTGCCAAGAGTTCATGCATTTCCTTGCATCTTATGCCCTTTAGTCTTCAAAAGAAACATTGAACTGCAGATGACTTTCTCAGAAATAGAAACCGTGCCTCCCCATGGTTAAAAATAGTCCATGCTGTGTATCCTTATGAGAATTAATCGCCTGCTCCTGAAAATGTTAGTAACTTTAATTGTATGAAAAAGTATGTAAAAATAAACCATATAAAGTAAAAAAATAAACCATATAGTATATAAATATAATATATATATAAATACAAGTTACGAGTATATATTTTAAAGGACAATACAGGCAACATTAGTGTACAACATTAAAGGGGTCATAGGATGCTACATGCACTTGTACAAGTTGTTTGAACTGAAATGTGTGTTGGCAGTGTGTGTACACAACCACCCTATAATGATAAAAATCCACCCAGTGTTTTTTTTTTTTTATCTCGTTAAATGTTTTCCCCTTTCTCAAATCAAGCTGATCTCAAGATGCCTGTCTGTGTGACATCACACAGAGAGGCCCCTCCCACGATAGTTTGATTGACAGTAGCGTTTCAGCACAGACTGGACTGGTGTCTTACCTTAGCTCCGCCCTGAGTGAGCTGTCATCAGTCCGCCATTGTTTCACCGCTGGAGCAGATGTAGACAAGAATGACTCCTAAGCGATTGAGGTGTTCTGTTGTTGGATGTAATAATGAACATAGCAGTCGTCATTTACTCCCAACATCTGAGCTGCTGAAGACGCAGTCCGTTTTTGACAGGGTAAAAAAGGTGTTTTTTACACTACTATTGAGAAATTTTAACCAAACTATGTTAAACTATGGAAGGGGGGGGGGTATTGGTATGAGTGATTGATAATATCAAGAAATGGCTAAACATGGCAAAAATTTATTTTCAGTACACCATATTGTCATAATGTAAGGAAATTGATAAATTAATAAATTTCACAAATAATTATAACAAAATTGAACATGAATTTTGAAGTGGAAAGATTAAAATAGTATTTTCTAAACCATACTCCAATTATCTTTGTTTTATTTACAACTTCAAACAATAATTTTTACAGTGTATATCTAAGAAACTATAAAGTTTGAAATCAGTTATCACACTGGATTAGCATTTCTCCAACATTAATAGATTTACTGCCAATGTAATTGAACAAACGACTCTTGTCATGTCCATTTCTTGTGTGGAAAAAAGAAATTCCTGCTTTACTATATCATCTGCCTAAAATTAGCAGGTGGTGCAAAGCAGAGCACAACAGCATTAACAGACACGACTTTCTCTCTTATTAACGTTTATTAACAGGAATCGCTTTAGAAAAAGAAAACAAAAATAGTTATGTTAAGAAACACAAAAATAGAAAAGCTACATGTTTACTTCAATTCGATTGTTTACACGCACCACTCTACCCCTATATTACAGTTTTTACAACTGCTTAAACACACTTTCTGCAACTATGGCTTGTTTTCTCTAAACACAAAACATTCACACAGCATTCAAAACATTTCAACAAACACTTCTTTCAAAACTATTTTAATTCTTATAAAAAAATTGTATTTTTGCATAGTAACTCTACACACAAACGTCAAATGATTTGCCAAATACCATATACTACATACGGATATGGCAAATACTACCTAGATTCTTGCTTGTTCAGTGTGTCGTGGAGTGCACAGATGTTTGTCATAGCACTCAGACTTACATGTATATGCAAAAATAGACAGTGTGTATACAATTGATGAACTTTACAGTTACTGAACTGAACTAATTAAAACCTGAACTGATTTGAGTTGACACTATTTGCTTATTAGAGCTGCTTAACAGCAGAATTTTAATTTGTTACTACTGCTTTGAAACAATCTGTATTGTATAAAGGAATTAGATTAGGAATACGAGTGAATGGTTTTACTGAGTTGTATGCCTCAAGTACCACTTTTAGTGTGTAAGCAATTTAAAAAAACTGTAATAAGCAAATAAAATTCCCCATTGTTAGTAATTTCCCCAAACTAGACAGCAGTAGTTTTAGCATACACTTGTGCCATTCCCCTCTTTGGCTGCAGAGTACATTTCATCATTTCAGACTGCAACATAAGCATTTATCTTTCAGGAACGTTAAAATTGGTCAAACTTATAAAGGAGTAATACAAATTTCCATATTCATCCGCAAAGAAAACATTTCATTGTCCATTTACCCTTCTCATTCCTTTGCACTGCCAATCAACTCAATCAAGACAATCTGACAGGACTTCAAGTTTAGTTATGGAAGTAGTAATGTTATTTACATCGCAGTCAGTAGCACATACAGTATGTGTTCATATTTATTGTTTCCCCTGCTGCTCTATGGCTCTCCAAACCTCACCCTGAGGATACTGATGCTTTTGCACAGACTCTTCCAGCATTTCACAAGAGTATCCAGAGTCCTGAAGATATAAAAACACTAATTTATGCTAATGCCACAAAATGTTGATATCCTCTCCTTTGAATTTAATATATAATTAAATTTTACAGTATGCAAGTGCTGAATACGCAGACATTCAATACTACACAATGTATGTAGTGTCTAATGACTGATCTGTAGTGTTTATATATTGACTAGCTGTGTGCATGATCTGAAATCACTGTTCGATTTTGAGTTCAGGTGAAATTGTTTGATTTTGCCAGAAAGGTCAGGGGTTTTGTGAATTTAGTTTGACGATTTGGTTTTGTTTAATGTTGTTAGAAAATGGGTGAAGGTTTCAAGAAATGTCTTAGCAATTGTGAAAAACTGTAATTAACTCTGGAACAATAACTGTGGAACAATTGTCTCCAGACCATTAAATTAATGAAATATAATACTTTGCCACCTCAGGTGTGCATTATTTTTCAGTGATTCAACAAACTGTCCATTCATTCTTATTATATTGGGTTGCTACAACATTTTATTGACAAAAAGTCCCTGATCATAGTGCAGCAGCAGAATACTGTACATCCCTTGCTTTGTGTGTTTATTATATTTCTTTTTTAACTTACCTTTGGTGGTATGTAGTGGGCATTTCTGATGATGGTGGGGCTTTTGAAATGTTCATGAAGGTGATCTACATACTCACACATCCTTCAAAACACACAGCAAGCAAAAGCTCAATGAAATTAACATTTAAAGGGTTAGTTCACCCAAAAATTAAAATTAGGCTGCGTTTTACTCACCCCCGAGGCATCCGAGGTGTATATGACTTTCTTCTTTCAGACGAATCCAGTCGGAGTTATATTAAAAATTGTCTTTGATCTTTCAAGCTGTTTAATGCCACTCAGCGGGTGTTGCATTGCTTCATTTGGCTTATATCGAAATCCTCTGACATGCTTCTTTACAAATCCTTGTTTTGTACTTCTAATAAGTGACCGTTGTTTTGTTTTGATCTCTCTGCTGCGTTTCCGCGTTCGTCACTTCAGAGCGGAGCATGCGCAAAGCCGACTTCATACGTCATCCGCCCGGAACTGCTTCTGTGTACAACTGTTGGTGAAAGCTACATTAAAGTGATTATTCCGTTTTGAATATGGATATTTTTCTTACAAAAACGCATCGATTCGCTACAGGAGGCCTTTGTTCACCCCCCGGAGCCGTGTGAGACACTTTTTTTTTTATGGATGGGCGATTTTTATTTAACTTGTTTTGGACTGAAGCAATGCAACACCTGCTGAGTGCCTTTAAACAGCTTGAAAGATCAAAAACTATTTTTAATCTAACTCCGACTGGATTCGTCTGAAAGAAGAAAGTCATATACACCTAGGATGCCTCGGGGGTGAGTAAAACGCAGCCTAATTTTCATTTTTGGGTGAACTAACCCTTTAAAGGAATTGTTCACCCAAAACTGAAAGTATTCCAAAAATGTACTTGAAAATCTTCACTTCTGGTTTCCCTGGTCAATTAATTGATGATTCACAAATCGTCCACTCAACAGAAGTAGTTATTTTCCCTTTTTTTTTTTTATACACGATTGCAACCAACATAGACATCTGTCTTTTTTTATGTTCTATATTCATGTTGAAGACTAGTTGCCACTGGCAAATATTGCTGAGGGGATTGCTATGAATATGACTGCCTAGTTAACTGACTTGCCCTTTGTGTAGTGAAGGGACTTAGCAAGTAGTCCAGTAACAGTCTAGTTGATGAGTGATGCTCACTAGTTCATAAAATGTTACATATTCATAAATCTGATTGGAATGAGCTGAACTCAAAGACAGACAAATTTTAAAAGGCATTCTTAAGGCTGATTTAGTCAGCTAGTTTAGTCGCAGCCCACAAACTAGTCAATTTTGAAAGTATGTCGTTTTGTCTCTGCCTATTACCCAGACTTGGAATATAGAACACAAGTCATGTGCTTTTGTAGACTCCTTTTACTATACTTTTATGGTGCCTATTGAAGCTCAACATCCCTAGTACCCATTTTTTTTGTTTTGTTTTAAAGACAGAAAATCTTAGAAAATCAGCAAAATATCTCTGTGTCACACAATAAAAGAAAATAATACGGGGACTTGGAGCAATATGTGACTCTGGACCACAAAACCAGTCTTAAGTCGCTGGGGTATATTTTTAGCAATAGCCAAAAAAAGCATTGTATGGTTTAAAATTATCAATTTTCTTCTATGCCAAAAATCATTAGGATATTAAGTAAAGATCATGTTCCATAAAGATATTTTGTAAATATAGTAAATATATCAAAACTTAATTTTTGATTAGTAATATGCATTGCTAAGAACTTCATTTGTACAACTTTAAAGGCGATTTTCTCAATATTTGGATTTTTTTGCACCCTCAGATTCCAGATAGTTGTATCTCGGCTAAATATTGTATTATCCTAACAAACCATACATCAATGGAAAGCTTATCTATTCAGCCTTCAGATGATGTATAAATCTCAATTTTAAAAAATTGACCTTTATGACTGGTTTTGTGGTCCAGGGTCACATATGATGAGGGTGTGTAAATGACAACATCAGTTTCAGGTGAAATATTTCTTTTAGCACGCATCAAAAACAGAAATATTTGTTCAAAACACATACTGTACCTATTATTTAAACTAGCAGACACTGAAACGTAGTCAAATAAAATAAGGTGCTGAACAAGCTCACACAGTCCCACACCCCCGGCATGAGGACACACGGGAACTGCAAAGAAAAACAAGACATATGATTTTGACTTGCACAGAAATCTAGATAGGTAGATAATCATTCAAATCAGAGATTTGCTGATAATATTAACAATTGATTTACCATTAAACTTGGCAGCCATGAGTATGATGGCAAGGTTTTCATTCACACTGCCCACCCTACAACTGTCAATCTGAACAAACTGTAAAGCTGAGGCCTGGAGAAACTGCTTAAACATCACTCTGTTATGGCACTGCAAACAAGCACACAAAGATGTTGATACAGCATGATATCTCAAAATTAACAAAAAGAGACAGTTTTCCATACAATGAACGTTGGTTTGGACCTCAACTTTCTTAAGAGTATTGTCTTTTGGGTTCAGGAGAAGAAAAAAATCATACAAGTTTGGAATGACATGAGGGTGACTGTTCATTTATGGGTAAACTATTCCTTTAAAACAGTACTGACAGATAACAGATCAGAGTTTATTAACAGTTAAACAGTAAAAATAGTGAGACATGAAGCACTAGGTTCTCTTATGATGCAGTGTTGAGCATTTGCACGTTTTATAACACGTTTTATATAGAATCTCACCTGCTCTCCAGTGGCGACTCCAATACCCAAAGGTGCAAGTGCCTAACAACAAAACAAGAACCATCAAAACCTGAATAACATGGTTTAATAATGAATATAATGAACCTGTTTACCTTAGAGATGGAAGCATGACCTAAAACATCATCAGGACATGTGGGTTCCTCAATCCATAGTGGGTGAAATTCTGCCAGCTTGGTTACCCAAGTAATCGCTTCATTAACATCCCATCGTTGGTTGGCATCAATCATCTGATAGATAAGAGGTCTTGTAAACTATCCTGTCAAATGTAGCCTTCTACTCTTAATTCTAACTGAAGTAAAACATGATCAGGTTGAAATATTAAAAACTATGTGTGTTGCAATGTATGCATGTTTGACTTCGAATCACCAGGGTGTTGTTTGGTCCAATCAACTTCCGGATAAGGCTGCATCTACGGATGTCATCCTGCAAATCAGCCCCAACCTTCACTTTAAATTTAGTCCAGCCTTGAGCAAGAGCTTCAGAGCAGAGCTACACAAAGCAAACCATGTCAAGCATATGATCCTTGTCTGAGTATGAACAGAAACCAAATAAACAGACATACCTGGGTTAGTTGTTGGTCAGTGTATCCCAGCCAGGCACAGGAAGTGGTGTAGGCAGGATAGCCTTCCTTTAACATCTGCTCCTCTGTAGTGGTTTAAAGTTATTAGTGAAAATGATAGATATCTGCACACTACAAAAAGTGTATTTACAAAAGAGCGTGTGGGTAATTTCAGTGCATGGCCATCTGTCTTTATTAGATTATTGTCGTTTTGTTGTCCTGCACCTGAGCCTATTTCTGGTTTTGGATGTGTGCATACCAATTTTTTTATTTTTTATTAAAGCCATTAGTGCCCATCACAAAGAACACTGCAGGATTGTCAATAACATAGCAGTATGAAATCTAATTTTTTCCACTCTCAATTTTCACTATGTCATGTTGTTAGACAGTATTTGTCTATTATTATTATCAAAGTTGTAATCAGTCATGCTGCTTGATTTTTTTTTTCAGGATTTTTTTATTAATAAAAAATGTAAAAAAAATAAAAAAATTAATCAAATCAAATCAAATATGGAACAACACTGCTTATAGTCTTTATGAACTCATCTTACCTCTACTTTTCTGACCTTTTTTTGCTTTTACCAATATATCTAAAAGAAAGAGAAGTGAAAAAGTGAATTATATGAATACAATAGCACATTAAATGATAATGCCAAACAATCTTTAATGACCTCACCTAAAGCTTCCTGCTCAGTCAGTGCATCGGTGATATATCTAAAATCAATACAGCTGATCAACTTTGCAGGATCCTAGGCAGAGGAATCATAAATACACAAGTAAGCATAGTGCTACTTCTATATATATATAATTCAGAGGTTGCTAATGAAGAGAACGTCCCTGTTTTGAGACCAGTGGTTCCCAATATTAAGTAATTCTGAAACTTTGTCTCTTTTGATAATTTTTTCTTTTTATTTGGAACTTGATGGATGCAAAGCAAAAGATTAATGACAAATGAATGTCCCATATTGTATTTTCACAATCCACCATGTTGATTTATTGCTTACACATGTAAAAAAAATCTAATCTAAACTGGTTTTCCTCACAAATAAATAGATAAGGCGGCATAAATGCTTATATATATATATATATATATATATATATATATAAAACCTCATAAGCTTTCATCAAAATTAATAACGAATATCAACAACAACCAAGAACCAATGGATAAATAATTTTTGCTCATTCTGTTCAATAAGCCACTTCACTCAGAATCATCACATGACATGGAAACAGTTAGTTGCAAATTCCGTTTCATGCCTACTTTAAGCAATATTGCTTTGTTTTGCATCTTAATTGCGATCATGTAAGCGCCTAAGAGACATTTTGAAAAGTGAATACTCACCATGTCTACAAGTAGCTTCCACAAGGGCTGCAAAACATATTCATTCAGACCTTTAATGATATTCTACATTCATCCATTCTTACAACATTTGTCCAAATTGACAACATGCAGAAGTATTTGTCTTTAAGGGTTTGTTTCTCACCTTGCCCTCCACCCGCGCCCATAAATCCCAGACAGCATTCAGAATGGCTGCTGTCGCCAGCTGAATTACTCCTTTTTCTGGTCCAACCTATCAGTAAGTTCATCCATTCAAATAACTGTACATGACGACTAGAAAGGACTGAAGTAGCTGTGCTCATTGTTGTGATACTAACCCATCTCATCTGACCATCACTGCTCAGGAGTCTGTAGAAGCCTCTGAAGTCACTGATTATCTCCTTCAAAGTCTTCCCGACCACCAAAGTAGATAAGGCTTTAACTGCACATACCACTACAGACAAACAGACACACAATGATCTTGCTTAATATAAACTCTAAAAAATTATATTAGAATTTCTTTCATAATTTGGAACTGATGGATCCTAATAGGAATACTATTTAAACTAAACAAATATTTCAGCTAACACAATGGCTCTTTTATCTTCACAATTAAAATATGAGCCTTTCGTTAAAAATAATTTACAGAAATCTAACTTTTAATCAAAATAGTAAAATAATATTCTTATACAATATTCTTAAAGGTACTATGGCCAGGGGACTGTGGTCATCAAAGTTAGACTTTCATTCTGTGGTCAGTGAACCATTTTTGTGTTTATTTTTTTAAGGTGTATACTTTGGATCATTGTCCAACCACACAAGTTTAAGCTTTCCAGCAAATGCAGTCCGATGTCTAATATTTGCTGCTTGATGTGATGTAATGCATGACACTATGTATCCTGACAAGAAGACAAACATACCCGACAGACCGTGAATGAAAAATCATGAAGATAAACAACACAGGACATTTTTTTTCTTCAGCTGATTAATTTGCTCATATTTTCCAAAGGTGTCAGTACTAGTGGAGGGCTGCTATATATATAAAATGTAATAAATAGTTGCAAAATACAAAATTGCTGAATTGGACAAACTGACCACACTATTTACCAACAAAACTATTTCTTCTTCTTATTTACATACAAAAAAAAACATATATATATAGATAGATAGATAGAGAGAGAGAGAGAGAGAGAGAGAGAGAGAGACGTTTTTATTTGGCGTACTATTCATACGCATTTTCATGAGACCGGAAAATAAAGTCCGAATTGTGATGTATGAACTCAGAATTGAAAGATATATGTGTATATATATATATGTGTGTATATGTATGTATATATATATATGTGTATATATGTATATGTATATATATATATGTGTATATATGACTTTATTTTTCGCAATTATGAGAGTTATCTCAATTTTGAGAACCCCGTGGCGGAAACAAGCTTCCAAAGAAATAAGATGTCCATACGTTACTATGGAGTTTTAGGGAATAAAAACCTTGAAAACAATTAGCACCACAAGGTGTCAGTCTTGTATTGTTACTGAAATCATAGGACACGTATAGGATCCACTCGCACGACATGGTCATATGACATATTTGTAGAATTGTTATAGATTTGCGAATCTCACCGATTTCCGTCCCTCTTCCTACAGTAAAAGTCAACCCATAACCCTTCAGTGCAGCATCCGAGTCCGTCTCGAGAACAACATATGCGACTGAGTAATCTGGATCGGTGTGCTGCGAATCAATCACATTTATAGCCAACTGTAATGCTTGCATTATTGTTGGCGCATCCATTAACTCTGATCACTCTGAAATAAACACGATACAGAAGTGAATCGTTAGTAGGCTACACACCATTGCATCCGATCCATGTTGTTCCAGTGACGTCGGGAATCTTACGTCGCGCACTGTCAACTGTGTTATTTTGCTTTCCAGCATTTTGTTTCAGTTGCAAACTTTGCACAGACTCGCCAGTTGTGAGCAACACTTGACTTTAAACACTCCGCCCAAAGAAAGCTACGATTGGCCTTTTGACAAGACTGTAGAAATGTGATTGGCGTTTTTGGATCGACGTCACAAGTGACAACAACGTGATCAAATGATCAAAAGAAACGAAACCAGTGCTGGCGAATACATGGCGTTCTGTAATAGGATGAATATTAGTATTAGACCTACAATATTATGGAAGCCCGTTTCCGCCACTGAATAAAAAATGAAAGAGGTAATTGCGACTTTTTATCTCACAATTCTGACTTTTTTTCTCAGAATTGAGAGATATAAACTCGCAATTGCGAGTTGATATTTACTTCAATGTAGTGGGAAAAATATAACTATACAAAATATCAAAAAGTATTTGCTGAACAGTATTTCAGCTCTTTCTGGTGTCCGTTATGCTTTATTTTCATCAGACAGCTCTCTTCCAGAGTTTGGTCTTTTAAGCTTTTTTTTTATTTTTTATTGTGATTATTGCTGTCATCATAACTGATGCTGAATGCTCTGGTTTTGACCTAAATTCTAACACTTTACAGTGGATTCCGAAGGTACAAGTCCTCCTCCTACACACACACACACACACACACATACAAATATATATATATATATATATATATATTCACACACACACACACACACACACACACACACACATACAAATATATATATATATATATATATATATATTCACACACACACACACACACACACAGTTGTGCACATAAGTTTACATACCCCTTGCAGAATAAGCAAAATGTTCATAATTTTAACAAAATAAGAGGGATCATGAAAATTGCACGTTGTTTTTTTTTTTAGTACTGTCTTGAATAAGCTATTTCACATAATAGATGTTTAAATATACTCCACAAGACAAAATAACTGAATTTGTAAAAATGACCCCGTTCAAAAGTTTACATACCCTTAAATCGTAATACTGTGTGTCATTTCCTGGATGATCCATGATTGTTTTTATGTTTTGTGATAGTTGTTCATGAGTTCCTTGTTTGTCCTGAACAGTTAAACTACCTGCTGTTCTTCAGAAAAATCCTCCAGCTCCTGCACATTCTTTGGTTTTCCAGCATCTTCT